>NC_073416.1:881100-1031645 GCF_028641065.1 Leucoraja erinaceus
GGTTCAGAAGGAGGCCCGTCAGGCCTTCGAGCCAGCACCGCCATTCAATATGATTAGATTCAAGATTCAAGAGTGCTTATTGTCATGTATCCCTGATAGGACAATGACATTCTTGCTTTGCTTCAGCAGAACAGAACATAGTAGGCATTGACTACAAATTATGGCTGATCATCCACAATCAGTACCCCGTTCCTGCTTTCTCCCCATATCCCCTGATTCCGTTAGCCCCAAGAGCTAAATCTAACTCTCTCTTGAAAACATCCAGCGAATCGGCCTCCACTGCCTTCTGTGGCAGAGAATTCCACAGATTCACAACTCTCTGGGTGAAAAGTTTTTCCTCATCTCAGTCCGAAATGGCCTACTCCTTATTCTTAAACAGTGTGTGACCCTTGGTTCTGGACTCCCTCAACATTGGGAACATTTTTACTGCATCTGGCCTGTCCAATCCTTTAAGAATTATATATGTTTCTATCAGATTCCCTATCATCCTTCTAAAATCCAGCGAATACAAGCCCAGTCGACCCATTCTTTCATCATATGACAGTCCCGCCACCCCGGGAATTAACCTGGAAAACCGACGCTGCATTCCCTCTATAGCAAGAATGTCCTTCCTCTAATTGGGAGACCAAAACTGAGACACAATACTCCAGGTGTGGTACAACTGCAGTAGGACCTCCTTGCTCCTAAACTCAACTCCTCTTGTTATGAAGGCCAACATGCCATTAGCTTTCTTCACTGCCTGCTGTACCTGCATACTTAGTAAGGCCTCTCACTCTTTACTGTAATTCAGGGGTGAGCAAGCTAAAATATTGTAACCCCACAAATCCTGCCATTGAGACCGTTCTTACCTTGAACTCTTGGCTGAGGATGTGAATCTCTCTCCCTGTTTTTTATGAATCTGGGGAAAAAGCAGGAACGGGGTAGTGATCCTGGAGGATCAGTCGTGATCATATTGAATGGCGGTGCTAACTCGAAGGGTCGAATCTGCATCTATTGTCTATGTTTCTCCGACCAGTCTGACTGTCCACGTGATTACATTTTATCTCTGTATTCTTCTGAATCAAAAAGATGTTTGGCTCATCAATTGACCTGCTCACACATGCTGTGGCTGTTTGTTTGGGAAGGAACTGCAGATGCTGGTTTAAATCAAAGTAGACAGAAACCGCTGGAGTAACTCAGCGGGACAGGCAGCATCTCTGGGTGACGTTTCGGGTCGAGACCCTTCTTCAGACCGTGGCAGTTTGCTGGATTGAAACGTGGAATGTGCACCAAAGGGATTCTTTTTTTTGCTTAATTGCATTATTGTGTGTTTGAAACTGCAGTAACTGTGGGATATTTATGAATGAACTGAAGTATGGTGGAATTGTGAGTTCTTTGAACATAACTGGTTGGATTGAGATCTTTAATATCTGAGTTTAAGGTGTCAAAATGAAACGGGAAAAGAGAATTGTAAAGTATCTAAATGCAATCTCGAGGTTAGAAATTATTATTTTTTTTAAATGTCTTAAGTAATTCTAAATCTTAAACCAACAATACTCCAGCTTTAGAAAATGCAGTGTTGTCCCTTATTTTCTGGTGTCTGGGCATAGACTTGAATTTCGGATAGTGTAGCCCATTCTAGATTACTTCTTCATTTTGAAGTGAGACTACAGAATGCAAATTATGATACGAGATGCTTAGTTTTCAAATAAAAATCAGATACTCATAAAGAGCTTGAATATTTATGAGAGGAGCTGGAGAGATGGCGGCCTTTTTAGGCTGCAGATTTGTGTCAAATAGTCAATACTGTATGGAAACAGGCCCAACTTGCCCACACCGGCCAACCTGTCCCAGCTACACTAGTCCCACCTGCCTGCATTTGGTCCATATCCCTCCAAACCTGTCCTATCCATGTACCTGTCTAACTGGTCGGGATAGTCCCAGCCTCAACTACCTCCTCTGGCAGCTCATTTCCTCAGTTACCCCTCAGATTCCTATTAAATCTTTCCCCCTTCACCTTGAACCTATGTCCTCTGGTCCTCAATTCCCCTACTCTGGGCAAGAGACTCTGTGCATCTACCCGATCTATTCCTCTCATGATTTTGTACACCTCTATAAGATCACCCCTCATCCTCCTGCGCTCCATGGAATAAAGACCCAGCCTACTCAACCTCTCCCTGTAGCTCACACCCTCTAGTCCTGGCAACATCCTCGTAAATCTTCTCCAAACCCTTTTCCAGCTTGACAACATCTTTCCTGTAACACGGTGCCCAGAACTGAACACAAAATATCTAAATGCGGTCTCACCAACGTCTTATACAACTGCAACGTGACCTCCTGATGCCCAACTGATGTTTCTTCAAACAATGAATAAATGGTTTTTATTTTTCTGTGCCTGTTGCTACACTATCGATGAGTATAATTGGAACATTTTGCATACCTGCTTATTATTTTGCTCCCATATTGGGACATTTATTTGAGTAGTTTGTTATGCAGTCATTTAATACTATATTTAAAACGTCAATTTTCAAAGCTTGTGCAATATTGTAATTCCTTAGCCATTTGCATAGGTTTTGCTGCATTTTATACATGATAACTTTATATGGGAGGGCTTCAGGCATATTAGTAGTCACTCATAGAGGTCCTTTGCCCCAAATAGTCCATGCCAACCAAGATGCCCCATCTACGCTCGTCCCATCTGCCCCATATCCCTCCAAATCTTTACTATTCATATACCTGTCCTGATGTTTTTAAATGTTTTGACAGGCCATTCCATACATGCACCACTCTCTGGGGAAAAAGTAGCTCCTCGCTTTCCTTTTCAATCTTTCCCCTCTCGCCTTAACCCCATGGCCTCTGGTTCTTGATTCCCCTACTGTTAAGAATAAGGGATAAGCCATTTAGAACGGAGACGAGGAAACACTTTTCAACACAGAGAGTTGTGAGTCTGTGGAATTCTCTGCCTCGGAGGGCGGTGGAGGCCGGTTCTCTGTATACTTTCAAGAGAGAGTTATGCCCCCGTCCCACTTGGGAAACCTGAACGGAAACCTCTGGAGACTTTGCGCCCCACCCAAGGTTTCCGTGCGGTTCCCGGAGGTTTTTGTCAGTCTCCCTACCTGCTTCCACTACCTGCAACCTCCGGCAACCACCTGGAACCGCACGGAAACCTTGGGTGGGGCGCAAAGTCTCCAGAGGTTTCCGTTCAGGTTTCCTAAGTGGGACAGGGGGCATTAGATAGAGCTCTTAAAGATAGCGGAGTCCAGGGATATGGGGGAGAAGGCAGGAACGGGGTACTGATTGTGGATGAACAGCCATGATCACATTGAATGGCGGTGCTGGCTCGAAGGGCCGAATGGCCTCCTCCTGCATCTATTGTCTATTCTGTGTAAAATACTCTATTTATTGCCCTCGTAATTTTGTACACCTCTATAAGATCACCCCGTGGCCTCTTGCACTCCAAAGAATAAAGTCCTCGCCTGGCCAGACCTCTCCCTCGAGTTCAGGCCCGTAGGTTTTGTCACCGCCCTTGTAAATTATCTGAGCACTCTCTCGATCTCAATGACATCCTTCCTGTAGCAGACTGACCAATACCTGCAGTGCCCCAAACAAGGCCTCACCTGCGTGTTGAATCAAGGAACTGCAGGTGCAGGTTTACAAAACAAAAAGGCGCAAAAAGTGCTGGAGTAACTCAGCGGGTCAGGCAGCATCCCTGGAGAACATGGATAGGTGACGTTTCACAGAGTGCTGGAGTAACTCAACATGCATAGGTGACGTTTCACAGAGTGCTGGAGCAACGTTTCGGGCCGAAATCCTTCTGGAAAATAGGCAACGTTTCGGGCCGAAACCCTCAAGGATTTCGGCCCGAAACGTTGCCTATTTCCTTAGCTCCATAGATGCTGCCTGACCCGCTGAGTTACTCCAGCACTTTGTGAAATAGGCAACGCACCTATCCATGTTCTCCACCATAGATGCTGCCTGACCCGCTGAGTTACTCCAGCACTCTGTGAAACGTCACCTATCCATGTTCTCCACAGATGCTGCCTGACCCGCTGAGTTACTCCAGCACTCTGTGAAACGTCACCTATCCATGTTCTCCGACATCAGATGCTGCGGGCTGACCCGCTGAGTTTCGGCCAGCACTCTGTGAAACCTTACCTATCCATGTTCTCCGCAGATGCTGCCTGACCCGCTGAGTTACTCCAGCACGCTCCTCCAGTCTGTGTCTTTTTTTTTCCCCTCGCCCACATGTTGTTGAATCTCTCGTGCTACTGTGGGCCTTTTATTAAGGGCGAGCGAGACGCGTTTACATGTTTGCGTCGAAACGCCTGCTATTGCCGAGGTTTGTCAATATTTGGTCACTTGTTTTTCCACGGCAATGTATTTATTTATTAAACGCTTGTTCATTGTCTTTTTACCCAGACCGAACTGTCCGCTCTGGTGGCTCCATAGGTGAAGATATAGTTGCAGGATGAAAATATGGCAGCGCATATGCTTGCACCGCCAGGTCCTGATAGTTTCCATCTTTTCACCCGCGAGTCTCTGGCTAACATTGAGCAACGGATCGCTGAAGAGAAGAATAAAAAACCTGCCAAGCAAGACAGCAGCCATCGCGATGACGATGATGACAACAAGCTTAAGCCAAACAGCGATCTTGAAGCTGGCAGAAGTTTGCCGTTTATTTATGGTGACCCCCCTTCCAAATGCATTGCTGAGCCATTGGAGGACTTGGACCCTTTTTATATAAATCAGAAAGTGAGTGCCTTGGACAACCAGTTATTATGTGTTTTCTATTTGCAGGGAAAAAGCTGTAAAATGAGGTTGAAGGAGCAGACCAGTGGTTGCAAGACAAATTGCCTTAATAATAATAATAATATTAATAATATTAATAGTAATAATAATATTAATATTAATATTAATAATATTAATAGTAATAATATTAATAATATTATTGATAATAATATTAATAATATTAATAGTAATAATGTTATTAATAATAATATTAATAATAATATTAATAATAATAATATTATTAATAGTAATAATAATATTAATAATAATATTAATAATAATAACTGAGTGGGGTGGAAGAAAGCCTTTAAATTCTAAATGAGATTGTTGATTACTTATTTTAAAAAATCCCTCCTTATTGGGATCTCAGCCTGGAATCACAGACTAGCTTTCACTCGAACGAGCCGCGGTGCCAGTGGGCAATATTTGCATTGCATATATGTGTTTTATTTTAAGCTGCTAATTGTCCTGTTCATTCCTAAATTCAAATCATTCTTAGCAACCATTTTGTTTCCCCCCCCCCCCCCCCCCCCCCCCCCTTTTTTCCAGGCAGTCACTTAGGTTAAGAGAAGTGGTCATTTAAAAATGGCTTAGTCATTGAAATATAGGGAATGGGTGCAGGAGGAGGCCATTCGGCCCTTCGAGCCAGCAACCGCCATTCACTATGATCACGGCTGATCATCCAGAATCAGTGCCCCCCCGATCCTGCTTTCTCCCTCGATTCCGTTAGCCCTAAGAGCTAAATCTAACTCTCCCTTGAAAAGATCCAGTGAATGGGGCCCCCACTGCCTTCTGTGGCAGAGGATTCCACAGATTCACAACTCTCTGGGTGAAGTATCATAGGTGCAAAACTCTCTATTGACCCAAGACCAAAACATCGATCCAACAATGAGAACCATGCTCCTTTCTGGCAACGAATGCTAGGTTTTCTTTGGCTATTTCCCACCGTGTATTTTCCAAGTGCATGTTTTTTTATTTTGTGCACTGTGGCAGGAATAAAATATGTTATCCCCAAAGTTACAGTTTATCCTAGAAATAGTGCTAAATATGCATGCAGGATGGGAATTAATTTGCTTGGTATATGTTGGAGATCCCAGGGGTATATATATCCATAAAATCTTTTTTTTTAATTATTTTTTTTTTTTTAAATGCATTTGAATGAACCTTGACACTAAATGGCATTGTGTGTGGGAACTATTGCAGGTTATTCTTTCTTGTGCCCCAACGTTGCCTTTTCTGACAATCTGCGTGGAAATATACAGGGTGAGCACTGGCTTGATACCAATGGAACTGGCAATTCTCCACTCAGTGCAGATACCCCACGGTATAACTTGTCGTGACTGGACAACTGCAATGCCCGCCTTGTGGAACCGACGGGACTTTGAAAAACCTAAGTTGATAGGCTGTGAATTATTTTCTGAATGGTTATCTCTTTATATAACTTCACGAGCTGCCGGTGGCCTGGTACCTTGTTGTTTTTTTTCCTCTTGTGATATTTTCGACCAATAAGTATCATTTAGTATTTCATAAGTGGTGGCTCAATTTATCATGATTTGGCAACGGAACTTCTTCAGGCTGTTCGTTCATTGTCTCGTGCGTGGAATTGAGAAAAGTCCAAGTGTTGTGTTGTGTTGTGGGGGGTCCAGTGTTATTCTGTGTGAAACAAGAGCCGTGTCTTTGTAAGGTTGCTATTTGCTTTGTCCCTTGAGGAGAGTGCAATTGGTTTTGGCCAAACGGGAGCAAATAGCAAACCAACTCTGTAAGGAGTAAAATCAAACTGTGGGAAGGAACTGCAGATGCGGGATTAAATCGAAGGTCGACACAAAATGCTGGCGTGACTCAGCAGGACAGGCAACATCTCTGGAGAGATGGAATGGGTGATGTTTCGGGTTGAGACTGAAGAAGGGTCACCCCATTCCTTCTCTCCAGGGAAGCTGCCTGTCCCGCTGAGTCACACCAGCATTTTGTGTCTACCTTCGAGACAAATTAATAATTGGGGTCAATGAAGGCTTGACTCCGAAATTATGTGGAACAGGAGTTAAGATTGACTTTAGTTTAGTTTAGAGGTACAGCAGGGAAACAGGCCCTTTGGCCCACCGGGTCCGTACTGGCCAACGATCCCCGCGCACTAACACCATCCTACACACACTAGGGACAATTTACACTTACACCAAGCCAATTAACCTACAAACCTGCACGTCTTTGGAGTGTGGGAGGAAACCGAAGATCTCGGAGAAAACCCACGCAGGTCACGGGGAGAACGTGCAAACTCCGTACAGGCAGCGCCCGTAGTCGGGATGGAACCCAGGCCTCTGGTGCTGCATTCACTGTAAGGCAGCAACTCTACCGCTGCGCCACCGCGACTTTAACAAAGACTTGTTTCCCAAGCTCCACAGACGCACACAGGCGCACGTACACACGCACACGCACACACGCACACGCACAATCAGTAGGAAGGTTCTGCAAAATGATGATGATGAATGATGATGAATAAGTTTATTGGCCAAGTAGTCACATACAAGGAATTTGCCTTGGTGCTCCGCCCGCAAGGGACAACATGACATACAGTGACAGTTAGGAATGACACATAAAACATTAAACATTAATAATAATAAAACATTATTGATTAAACATGTGAATTAAATAAAATACCTGAGCAAAAGGAGGCTACAGATTTTTGGCTGTTGAGTAGAGCAGCTACTCGTGGATAAAAACTGTCTTTATGTCTGGCTGTGGCAGCTTTGACAGTCCGGAGTCGCCTTCCAGAGGGAAGTGATTCAAAGAGTTTGTGGCCAGGGTGAGAGGGGTCAGAGATGATCTTGCCCGCTCGCTTCCTGGCCCTTGCAGTGTACAGTTCATCAATGGAGGGAAGGTTGCAGCCGATAACCTTCTCTGCTGATCGGACGATTCGCTGCAGCCTCCAGGTGTCGTGCTTGGTGGCTGAGCCAAACCAGACCATGATGGAGAAGGTGATGACAGACTCTACGATGGCCGTGTAGAATTGGACCATCATTGCCTGGGGCAGATTGTGTTTCCTCAGCTGCCGCAGGAAGCACATCCTCTGTTGGGCCTTTTTGACTGTGGAGTCGATGATGGTAGCCCCCCACTTAAGGTCCTTGGAGATAATGGTTCCCAGGAACTTAAAACACTCCACAGATGTGACTGTGGTGTTGTTGATGGTGACTGGGGTGAGGAGAGGGGGAGCTCTCCGAATGTCTTCTATCTAAAAAGCTTTTACTTGGACTTGGGTTCAAATCCACTGACGGAGGTCAAATCTTTGAGCTGCAAGGGCACAGATTGGAATGGATTTGTGCAGCCGTTACCTAGTTCTGTGCTGACAAGGCCCCACAGCATAAAATAGTACCCAACTTGGGAACCTTCCCAATTCATTCACAGCCACCGCAGGGATGGTATGCAGGACCATGCAATCAAATGAACCCTGATTCACAAAATGGATGAATAGAGAGGATTTTTTTAATACTACTCGCTGTTGGGTAGTTGGGGAAAGGTGACAATTCTTGTGGTGCTGTATCTTTTTGTAATTTGAATGCCGGTCGTTTTAATAATGTTTGTGCATCTAACTTTTTAAATTGTGGTTTAATGTCGGGATTGGGTGACAGCAAGCCAATGTGGCCCAATTCAACCAAATATAGACAATAGGTGCAGGAGTAGAGGCCATTCGGCCCTTCGAGCCATTCAATGTGATCATGGCTGATCAACCCCCAATCAGTACCCCGTTCCTGCCTTCTCCCCATATCCCCTGACTCCACTATCTTTAAGAGCCCTATCTAGCTCTCTCTTGAAAGCATCCAGAGAACTGGCCTCCACCGCCCTCTGAGGCAGAGAATTCCACAGACTCACCACTCTCTGTGAGAAAAAGTGTTTCCTCATCTACGTTCTAAATGGCTTACTCATTATTCTTAAACTGTGTGTGGCCCCTGGTTCTGGACTCCCCCCAACATCGGGAACATGTTTCCTGCCTCTAGCGTGTCCAAGCCCTTAACTATCTTATATGTTTCAATGAGATGCCCTCTCATCCTTCTAAACTCCAGAGTGTACAAGCCCAGCCGCTCCATTCTCTCAGCATATGACAGTCCCGCCATCCCGGGAATTAACCTTGTAAACCTACGCTGGGCTCCCTTGTTAAGGATAAGGAACAGATTTTGCTCCCATCCAATTTAATGGATCGTTCATCTGTACTGACGGATCCTTGCAAATCTTGCTCGGATTGGGATCGCGTTATCTAGTGACCTGTGTGGACAATCCCACCTGCACTCGGTCAGTTTACTGTCTGCGGTGAATGCAGGGACAAGATCTCTTCCCCCAGAGTGGGGGAATCGAGGACCAGAGGACATAGGTTCAAGGTGAAGGGGAAAAGATTTGATAGGAATCCGAGGGGTAACCTCTTTCACACAAAGGGTGGTGGGTGTATGGAACGAGCTGCCAGAGGAGGTAGTTGAGGCTGGGACTATCCCAACGTTTAAGAAACAGTTAAGATGGGTACATGGATAGGACAGGTTTGGAGGGATATGGACCAAACGCGGGCAGGTGGGACTAGTGTAGCTGGGACATGTTGGGCGGTGTGGGCTAATTGTGCTGAAGGGCCTGTTTCCACGCTGTATATCACTCTGTTACTCTAGGACTCTCTATGGGCCAGGCTGTCTCCAAGGCCGACAACAGTAGATGTAAATCAGGTGCAACATGGACCTGGACCTGGCGTTTGGACACTTGGTAAATTGTAGGGAGACTGGGAGACAAGAGTTGGGCCAATTTCTAAGCTTGCAACCAGGAGATGCTAAGAATGAACGATAACGGCTGCTGAAAGTATAATTTCCTACCTGCGATTCTATTCATTCACGATGCAGAACGTAAATTAAATTGGCTATTACCTGTGCTTGTGTTACCACTGAGGGGGTGATCTTTCTCTGACTGCTATTGGTCACAGCAAGAAAGTTGACCCCCTGGTCTCCATGGCAAACAGCTGTACCCCTCTGCTGTTCCCCTAAGCTGGATGTTTTAGATTGTGCCGGCTTGCGTTGCAGCAAGCCCTTTGCTGAAATGGACTGCGGGGAGATGGCGTCTGTTATTCCAGATTGTCCGCTATAACAGAGTGAGGGGGTTAAAGTTTAACCCACGGCCGGGAGGGAAGAAAAGCAGCATTGGGGGGGGGGGGGGGTTGGGTTTAAAGAAGAGTGTGGTCCCAGGCTGGGAAGTGGCAGAGACCCCCCCCCCCCCCCCCCGTCCCGTACGCGGTGCGCGGCCCGGTACTCACACCACCGCCATCCGCTCGCCTCTCTCCAGCAGCTCCCGCCACGTGACCCCATACGACACGAAACAATAGAACATTATTTATCCCAGGAGGGAAATTGATCTGCCAACGGTCGTAAAAACACAAAATACATGAAGCACGAAATTAAAGTGACAAGTGGAAAGGATTGGGGAGGGTGGTGGGGGGGTAGTCAGTGTCAGTCTGCCCCACGACAGAAGGGGGAGTAGTTGTCCAGTTTGATAGCCACAGGGAAGAAGGATCTCCCGTGGCGTTCTGTGCTGCATCTTGGTGGAACAAGTGTACGGGTGTCAGGGGTTACGGGGAGAACATTCTCCACAGATGCTGCCCGACCCACTGAGTTACTCCAGTCCTTTTTTTTTAAACTCGAAAGTGATGTCATTGTACAACTGTTGACTTCCCTGCTTCAAAGTGACCTGGTGATATGGCCAATGCTTCATCAGCTGTTTGCAGAAATAAACACCTCTGAGTGTCTCTTAATTCAATGGTGATTCTTTCTCGCGGATCCTGTGTATCGTTGCTTCTTGGTTCCTGTTGGTTTCAAGCGCTATGTTGATAGAGGCAACGTATTTTGAGAAGGAGCGAGCTTGATCCAAGTGCGTTGAAACCAGGCGCACATAATTGGCGAGCAATCAGCTTCCGAAATTTGACGATACGATATGACATTACGATACGATATTTATCCCAGGAGGGAAATTTCAAAGAAAAGCAAATATTCCGCTGGTGTTGACAGTGGACTCATCAAGTTTAATGAAGGTTAGAGATCGTGTGGTCAGCTGTTGGATATGGTGGGACCTTTGAATATATTGTCGGTTTATAAGTCTCTCATTTTCTCATTCACCTCTTTTTTTTTTTCCTTTTTTTTTCTCTTTATTTATTCGTTCTTTTTTTCTCTTTTTTTCTCCTTTCTCTTTTTCTCTCTTTTTCTCATCAGGACTCGGCAAATTATGCGCTGGCCCTGGAGAGGGCTTAGGGGAGGTTTGCCAGAACGATCCCAGGAATGAGTGGGTTAACATACGATGAGCGTTTGAGAGCCACCTCCTTGAGTACCCTGGGGTGCAGACCATCAGGCCCTGGGGATTTATCAGCCTTCAGTCCCATCAGTCTACCCAATACTATTTCTCGCCTAATGCAAATTTATTTCAGTTCCTCCGTTACCTTAGATCCTCTGTCCTCTAGTAGATCTGGGAGATTGTTTGTGTCTTCCTTAGTGAAGACAGATCCAAAATACCTTGTCAACTTTTCTGCCATTTTCTTGTTCCCCATAATAATTTCGCCTGTTTCTGCTTTCAAGGGACCCACATTTTTCTTTACTAATCTTTTTCCCTTAACATACCTAAAGAAGCTGTTACTGTCCTTCTTTATATTCTTGGCCAGCTTCCCCTCGTACTTCATCTTTTCACCCCGTATTGGCCGTTTTGTTTCCTTCTGTTGTCCTATGAAAGTTTCCCAATCCCGCTACCTCCGGCTACTCTTTGCTGTGTTATGCACCTTTTCTTTTAGTTTTATTCCATCCCTAACTTCCCTTGTCAGCCACGGTCGCCTCTTACTCCCCTTAGAATCTTTCTTCCTCTTTGGAATGAAATGTTCCTGCGTCTTCCGGATTATGCCCAGAAATCCCTGCCATTGCTGTTCCACCGTCATTCCTGCTAGGATCCTTTTCCAGTCGACCTTGGCCAGCTCCTCTCTCATGCCTTCATTGTCGCCTTTGTTCAACTGCATCACTGACACTTCCGATTTAACCTTCCCCTTCTCAAATTGCAGATTAAAACGAATCATATTATGGTCGCTACCTCCTAGCGGTTCCTTTACCTTGAGTTCCCTTATTAAATCTGGTTCATTGGACAACACTAAATCCAGAATTGCCTTCTCTCTGGTCAGCTCCATTACCAGCTGCTCTAAGAATCCATCTCGGAGGCATTCTACAAACTCCCATTCTTGGGGGTCCCGAACCAACCTGATTTTCCCAGTCTACCTGCATATTGAAATCCCCCATAACCACAGTGGCATTACCTTTGTTACATGCCAGTTTTAACTCCTGCTGCAACTTGCACCCGATATCCAGGCTACTGTTTGGGGGCCTGTAGATGACTCCCATTAGTGTCTTCTTACTGGGAGCTATCTACAGCCCCCCCAAACAGTAGCCTGGATATAGGGTTCAAGAAGGAACTGCGGATGCTGGACAATCGAAGGTGGACAAAAATGCTGGAGAAACTCAGCGGGTGCAGCAGCATCTATGGAGCGAAGGAAATAGGTAACGTTTCGGGCCGAAACCCTTCCGGGTTTCGGCCCGAAACGTTGCCTATTTCCTTCAGGATTTCGGGTCCGAAGAAGGGTTTCGCCCCGAAACGTTGCCTATTTCCTTCGCTCCATAGATGCTGCTGCACCCGCTGAGTTTCTCCAGCATTTTCAGTGTACCAGCGGCTATACTTTGACAGATGCCTAACTGTCAAAGTATGGACGGGGTTGGATGTGTTGGTGAACGATATTTGGGCTCCATATCTACAGCCCCCCAAACAGTAACCTGAATATAGGGTTTAAGAAGGAACTGCAGATGCTGGACAATCGAAGGTACACAAAAATGCTGGAGAAAATCAGCGGGTGCAGCAGCATCTATGGAAACATAGAAACATAGAAATTAGGTGCAGGAGTAGAGGCCATTCGGCCCTTCGAGCCTGCACCACCATTCAATATGATCATGGCTGATCATCCAACTCAGTATCCCGTACCTGCCTTCTCTCCATACCCCCTGATCCCCTTAGCCACAAGGGCCACATCTAACTACCTCTTAAATATAGCCAATGAACTGGCCTCAACTACCCTCTGCGGCAGAGAGTTGCAGAGATTCACCACTCTCTGTGTGAAAAAAGTTCTTCTCATCTCGGTTTTAAAGGATTTCCCCCTTATCCTTAAGCTGTGACCCCTTGTCCTAGACTTCCCTAACATCGGGAACAATCTTCCTGCATCTAGCCTGTCCAACCCCTTAAGAATTTTGTAAGTTTCTATAAGATCCCCTCTCAATCTTCTAAATTCTAGAGAGTATAAACCAAGTCTATCCAGTCTTTCTTCATTAGACAGTCCTGACATCCCAGGAATCAGTCTGGTGAACCGTCTCTGCACTCCCTCTATGGCAATAATGTCCTTCCTCAGATTTGGAGCGAAGGAAATAGGCAACGTGTGCGGGGATCACTGGTCAGTGCGGACTTGGTGGGCCGAAGGGCCTGTTTCTGCGCTGTATCTCTGAACTAAACTGATAACAAAGGGCCGCAACATAAGCCCAGTGCAGATCATATTTCTATCTTGTCAGCCAACTAACCATGTATTCAGCCAGCCACTTTATTAATATTACAAGGCTTAACTGTTGTAACAAATTAGATCTAGTTGTGTAAATGGAAAATCTTCGCATTGACAATGGCCCATAATGTTCTTTCTAATGTTCTCCAAGGTCTAGACAGAGTGGGCGTGGAGACGATGTTTCCACTTGTGGGAGTGTCGAGGACCAAAGGACGTGCCTTTAGAATGGAGATGAGGAGGAATTTCTTTGGCCTCAGGGTGGTGAATCTGTGGAGTGCATTGCAACAGACGGCTGTGGAGGCCAAGTCAGTGGGTTGACCAGCTCTTGATTAGCAAGGATGTGAAATGGGGGGGGGGGGGGGGGGGGAGGGGGCAAGGCAGGAGAATGGCGTTAGGAGGGAGAGATAGATCAGCCATGATTGAATGGCGGAGCAGCCTTGATGGGCCGAATGGCCTAATTCTGCTCCAATACCGTGTGAACTTTATGAACAAGCAGAATGGGCGGTACGGTGGCGCAGCGGTAGAGTTGCTGCCTTGCAGCGCCGGAGAAACGGGTTCAATCCGGACTCCGGGTGCTGTCTGTGCGGAGTTTGCACGTTCTCCCCGTGACCGCATGTGTTTTCTTCGACGTCCTCCATTTCCTCCCGCAACTCCAAAGACGTGCAAGGACGAAACAGAAACTGACGCTTTCCGTGAAGTGGTGAAACAAAAAGATTCAAGTGTCTGTCAAGACACAAAGATCGATGTGGGGAGATGGGAAGATCGGTGGGGACAGATGTATTGATTTAGTTTAGTTTGTGTAAATTGTTCCCGGTGTTAGTGTGCGGGGATCGCTGGTCGGTGCGGACTCGGTGGGCTGAAGGGCCTGTTTCTGGGCTGTATCTCTGTACTAAACTAAACTCAATTAAGTATGCAGAACCTTTATGTAGTGTGCTCCAATTCAGTTATGGATTGGAGGAGAGTTTAGCTAGCGATACTGGAATTTAGTTAATATTTTATCCAAATATAGAAACATAAGAAAACGAATAGTACAAGAGGAAAGAACACAAAGATGATAATTGCAAATTGTTCTGCCACTATCTTCTCCTCCTCAGGAGAACAGTAACAAATATCTAACGCCAAGGAGTGGCACGGTGGCGCAGCAGTAGAGTTGCCGCCTTACAGCCCTCACAGCGCCAGAGACGCGGGTTCGATCCCGGCTACGGGTGCTGTCTGTACGGAGTTTGCACGTTCTCCCCGTGACCTGCTTTGGTTTTCTCCGAGATCTTCGGTTTCCTCCCACGCTCCAAAGACGTGCGGGTTTGTAGGTTGATTGGCTTGGGTTTGTATACTCAGTATAAGTGTAAATTGTCCCGTAGTGTGTGTAGGATAGTGTTAGTGTGTGCGGGAGGGATCGCTGGTCGGTGCGGACTCGGTGGGCCGAAGGGCCTGTTTCTGTGCTGTATCTCTAAACTAAACTAAACTCAAACCTAGTTGTACTCCAGAAAGGATCAGTTTGAAGAAGGGTCTCGACCCAAAACGTCACCCATTCCTTCTCTCCAGTGATGGAGAGTCCCGCTGAGTTACGCCAGCATTTTGTGTCTCTCTCTGGAAAGGAGACTTGGTCTAAAGTTGATTATGGAGCAATAGCGTTTGTGAAACGCAAGTTGACCGTTGGTAGATGAATCGGTTTTACATGTGATGTAGAGGAAGGGAATGTTGTGTGACCTTAACACCCTGTGAGCTGACATTTGCGCCCTTAGTGTAGAGAGGGTGTGGTTAAGGTTGTGCGAGTGTGGGCAGGTGAGCCTAGAGTTCAGAGATCCAGCATGGAAACAGGCCCTTCGGCCCACCGAGTCCATGCTGACCAGCGATCACCCATTCACACACTAGTTCCCTGCTATCCCACTTTCTCATCTACTCGCTACACACCAGGGGGGCAATTTGCCGAGGGGGCCGATTAACCTACAAACCCGTACGACTTTGGGACGTGGGAGCAAACCCACACAGTCACGGGGAGAACGTGCAAACTCCGCACAGACAGCACATTAGGCCAGGATTGAACCCGGGTCTCTGGCGCTGTAAGGCAGCAGCTCCACCCGCTGCGCCGCTGTGTGCCGCCTCTTTACCGAATATTTCCTGGAGGGGGTGAGTTGTCGAAGGGTTTTACGCATGTTGTTCCTCACCAATACACTGAGAGGTGGTTGTCAAATGGATTTCCAAGCCCTCTGGAAACAACACACCGGGTCACAGAGTGTGTGGGAAGGAACTGCAGATGCTGGTTTAAACCGCAGGTAGACACAAAGTGCTGGAGGAACTCAGCTGCAGGCAGCATCTGTGGAGAACATGGATAGGTGACGTTTCACAGAGTGCTGGAGTAACTCAGCGGGTCAGGCAGCATCTGTGGAGAACATGGATAGGTGACGTTTCACAGAGTGCTGGAGTAACTCAGCGGGTCAGGCAGCATCTGTGGAGAACATGGATAGGTGACGTTTCACAGAGTGCTGGAGTAACTCAGCGGGTCAGGCAGCATCTGTGGAGAACATGGATAGGTGACGTTTCACAGAGTGCTGGAGTAACTCAGCGGGTCAGGCAGCATCTATGGAGAACTTGGATAGGTGACGTTTCACAGAGTGCTGGAGCAACTCAGCGGGTCAGGCAGCATCTGTGGAGAACATGGATAGGTGACGTTTCACAGAGTGCTGGAGTAACTCAGCGGGACAGGCAGCATCTGTGGAGAACATGGATAGGTGACGTTTCACAGAGTGCTGGAGTAACTCAGCGGGTCAGGCAGCATCTGTGGAGAACAGGTGACGTTTCGGGTCGAGACCCTTCTTCAGACTGATTCTCCTGCTTGACTAGGATCCGTGTCCTTGCATTTCTGATTGTTGGAAATGTTTCTCTTAAAAGACCAGTCTGAAGAAGGGTCTCGACCCACAACGTCATCCATGCCTTCTCTCCAGAGATGCTGCCTGTCCCCGCTGAGTTACTCCAGATTTTTGTGTCGATCTTTGGTGAGAGAAGGCGGGCCATTATAGCCGTTACCCCAATATCTGTTTCGCGACTTGCATCACTTAGACAGTGATGGGACACCTTGAAATTTCGGTTGGTCAAAGAGCAATCCTGTGGATTTGTTCAGGATATGTTTCACAAGCCTGATTTTTGAAGAGTTTTTTTTTGTTGAGTTTTTTTTTTGAAAGGGGGCATGGTGGCACAGCGGTAGAGCTGCTGCCTCACAGCGCCAGAGACCCAGGTTCCATCCCGATTACGGGTGCTGTCTGTACGGAGTTTGCACGTTCTCTCCCCGTGACCTGCGTGGGTTTTCTCCAGGTGCTCCAGTTTCCTCCCACACTCTCAAGAGGTGCAGGTTGAAGATTGTAAATTGTCCCTGGTGTGTGTAGGACGGTGTTAGCGTGCGGCGATGCTGGTCGGCGCGGACTCAGTGGGCCGAAGGGCCTGTTTCCGCGCTGTATCTCTAAACTAAAGGAAAGTTCACTGCATTTGTGATCGGGACTGTGTGTGTGTGTCGGTGTTTTAGGAAATTCCTCATTGGAGATTTATCTCAATCTGAAGCTTGGGGGATTGAAGGGAAATCTTTGGCATGAGCAGGTAGCTGGCTGAGGGATGGGAGCAGCAAGGGGCGACCAGAGGGCTAAGATGGACACCACTGTAGGCAGTGTGGGCAGATGCACAACATTGCAAAGGACAGTGCAAAATTGAGCAGGGTTATGGTCAATGGATTTCAAACAGGAATTTACACAAAAATGCAATCCGATGGAAGGTCATTCCTGTTTGGGGCTGAAAGATGCGGAAGGAAGTAGTTTCACCGTGATGGGAACAAAGGGATGCTGATGATCCAGAGACATTTCAGCTCTTGTATACGTCATCAAAATGTCATGAAAATGTGGTCGAGATGGGGGACTAAAGACAACATTGTAAAGGACTCTTGGCCATGTACTTGGAAAGGACAGGTTTATAGACAATAGGTGCAGGAGTAGAGGCCATTCGGCCCTTCGAGCCTGCACCATTCGCCATTCAATGTGATCATGGCTGATCATCCACAACCAGTACCCCGTTCCTGCCTTTTCCCCTGACTCCGCTATCTTTAAGAGCATCCAGAGAACCGGCCTCCACCGCCCTCTGAGGCAGAGAATTCCACAGTTTAGAGAGATATGGGCCAAATGGAGGCAGGTGGGATTGGTGAAGATGGGGCATCTTGGTAGGCATGGACAAGTTGGGCCAAAGGGCCTGTTTCCGTGCTGTACGACTCTGAGTCTAAATATACTAAATTGGTTGTGGTCTTTGGAGTAGGGACTGATATGCAAAAGGGGTGGCAGTTATGTTTCGGCTGTAACTGCTACCTGTTTCCTGTACTGGATCAATACTAAGCATTAGATGGACGCAAAAAGCTGCGGAAACTCAGCGGGACAGGCAGCATCTCTGGAGGAATTGGTGACGTTTCAGGTCGAGACCCTTCTTCTGACTGTAAGCATTTCTGTGCACTACAAGGCAGCATGGTGGCGCAGCGGTAGAGTTGCTGTCACCACGCCGGAGACCCGGGTTCAATCCTGTCTGTGCGGGTGCTGTCTGTGTGGAGTTTGCACATTCTCCCTGTGACCTGCGTAGGTGCTGTGGTTTCCTCCCACGCTCCAAACATGCACAAGTTTGTAGGTTAATTGGTTTTGCTAAAATGGTAAATTGTCTTGAGTGTGTGTGTGTGTGGGATAGTGTTAGTGTGTTGGGATGGCTAGTTGGTCAGCTTGGACTCGATGGGCCGAAGGGCGGATAAATTGAACGGAGAGAAACTATTTGCACCCAGTTAACAAGACCTAGATCAAAGCACAACCTAAAGAGCCTTTCACCAGTGCAGTTAGGAACAAGTTCTAACGATAGGTCGGCACGGTGGCACAGCGGTAGAGTCGCTGCCTCACAGCGTCGGAGTCCTGGGTTCGATCCTGACCACGGGTGCTGTCTGTACGGAGTTTGTTCCTTCTTCCCCCCGTGTCTTGTGCATGTTTTCTCCGGGTGCGCCAGTTTCCTCCCACACTCTATAGACGTGCAGGTTTGTAGGTTAAATGGCCTGGTATAAAAATATAAAAATGCAAAATTGTCCCGAGTGTTTGTGTGTAGGATAGTGTTAGTGTGCGGGGATCGCTGGTCGGCGCGGACTCGGGCCGAAGGGCCTGTTTCCGCGCTGTATCTAAACTAAACTAGGTGGTAGTGACTTGGAGTTGGAACTCCCTTCTGCTGATTTTCAATTGAGGTTGGGAACAAGTCCAGGACAAGGGGGCACAGCTTAAGGATAAGAGTCGCTGCTTCACAACCGAGATCCTGGGTTCGATCCTGACCACGGGTGCTGTCTGTACGGAGTTTGCACGTTCTCTCCCCGTGTCTTGTGCATCTTTTTTCCGGGTGGTCTGGTTTCCTCCCACAATCTATAGACGTACAGGTTTGTAGGTTAAATGGCCTGGTATAAAAATGCAAAATTGTCCCGAGTGTGTGTGTGTAGGATAGTGTTAGTGTGCGGGGATCGCTGGTCGGCGCGGACTCGGGTCGAAGGGCCTGTTTCCGCCCTGTATCTAAACTAAACTAGGTGGTAGTGACTTGGAGTTGGAACTCCCTTCTGCTGATTTTCAATTGAGGTTGGGGAAGTCCAGGACAAGGGGTCACAGCTTAAGGATAAAGGGGGAAATCCTTTAAAACCGAGATGAGAAGAACTTTTTTCACACAGAGAGTGGTGAATCTCTGGAACTCTCTGCCGCAGAGGATAGTTGAGGCCACAGTTCATTGGCTATATTTAAGAGGGAGTTAGATGTGGCCCTTGTGGCTAGGGGGATCAGGGGGTATGGAGAGAAGGCAGGTACAGGATACTGAGTTGGATGATCAGCCATGATCATATTGAATGGCGGTGCAGGCTCGAAGGGCCGAATGGCCTCCGCCTGCACCTAATTTCTATGTTTCACACGTTCTAGGAGCCATTCGGCCCATCAAGGGTTTGTAGGTTAATTGGCTTGGTATAAATGTAAATTGTCCCTCGTGTGTGTGTGTGTGTGTAGGAGTGTGTAGTGTGTGTAGGATAGTGTTAGTGTGCTGGGATCGCTGTTTGGTGCAAACTCAGTGGGTCGATTGGCCTGTTTCCGCGCTGTATCTCTGGACTAAAGTAAACGAAAAGTCTACTCCGCCATTCGATCATGGCTGATCTATCTCTCCCTCCCACCCCCATTCTCCTCCCTTCTCCCCATAACCCCTGACACCCGCACTAATCAAGAATCTATCAATCTCCACCTTGAATATACCCATTGACTTGGCCTCCACAGCCGTCTGTGGCAAAGAATTCCACAGATTCACCAGGAATTTGGCTGAAGAAATTCCTCCTCATCTCCTTCCTAAAGGAACGTCATTTTATCCTGAGGCTGTGACCACTGGTCCTAGACTCTCCCACTAGTGGAAACATCCTCTCCACATCCACTCTATCCAGGCCTTTCACTATTCCTATTTCGAAACCTGCCCTATTCATCTAGAATTGAAAAGGACGAAGGGACACCTCATTGAAACCTACCGAATAGTGTGGAATTCTTGCCACAGACCGCTGTGGAGGCCAAGTCGATGGATATTTTCAAGGCGGAGATCGTCAAATTCCTGATTACTATTCTTGATTAGTCGGGGGGTTACGGGGAGAAGGCAGGAGAATGGGGTTGAGAGGGGGTAGATGGATCAAGGGGTTGGACAGGCTAGATGCAGGAAGATTGTTCCCGATGTTGGGGAAGTCCAGGACAAGGGGCCACAGCTTAAGAATAAGGGGGAAATCCTTTAAAACCGAGATGAGGAGAACTTTTTTTTCACACAGAGAGTGGTGAATCTCTGGAACTCTCTGCCACAGAAGGTAGTTGAGGCCACAGTTCATTGGCTATATTTAAGAGGGAGGGAGCTAGATGTGGCCCTTGTGGCTAAGGGGATCAGGGGGTATGGAGAGAAGGCAGGTACGGGATACTGAGTTGGATGATCAGCCATGATCATATTGAATGGCGGTGCAGGCTCGAAGGGCCGAATGGCCTCTACTCCTGCACCTAATTTCTATGTTTCTATGATTGAATGGCGGAGTAGACTCGATGGGCCGAATGGTCTAATTGTGCTCCTCGAACTTGTGACATTTGACTGAGCTTTTGTTTGGTCCTTGTAAGACTTTTTCAATTCTATCCTACAACTGTGGTACGTTCTGAAAAATACCGAGATGCCTTTGAGGTACCATGCTGTGCATCAACTATGCCAGAACCCTCTTCCCATATCATCCCCCCCCCCCCCCCACTCAAAAAAAATCTGATTACACACTGGGATAATCGCTTTTGTGACATCGAGCTAAAGTGACTTGGAGTTGCACGTTACAAGAGGTTTATGTTCATTTGTGACACGTGTTTCGAGGTACAGTGAAAAGCTTTGTTTTCCTATAGAAACATATAAAATTCATCAGGGATTTGGACAGGCTAGATGCAGGAAAAATGTTCCCGGTGTTGGGGGAGTCCAGAATCAGGGACCACCGTTTAAGAATAAGGGGTAGGCCATTTAGGACTGAGATGAGGAAAAATGTTTTCATCTGGTGAATCTGTGGAATTCTCTGCCACAGAAGGCAGTGGAGGCCGATTCACACTATCCTACCCCTTCCAAAGTCCACAATCAGTTCCTTGGTCTTACTGATGTTGAGGGCCAGGTTATTGCGCTGGCACCATTTGGTCAGTCGGTCGATCTCACTTCTATACTCTGACTCGTCCCACAACAGTGGTGTCGTCGGCGAACTTGATGATGGAGTTCACACTATGTCCGGCTACACAGTCATGAGTATAGAGTGAGTACAGCAGGGGGCTGAGCACGCAGCCTTGAGGTGCTCCCGTGCTGATTGTTATCGAGGATGACACATTTCCACCAATTCAATCAGTACGAACTCGAGTATAGGTGGCTAGCGCAGAGGGGAAGATACAAAATGCAGAATATAGTTGTAAAGATGTTCTAAATATAAGTATGATTTTATTTGGTTTGCAGCTTGAAAATTGGTGGATAATAGGGAGGGGGCAACAGTCTTGCATCTCGGCAAGACAATCATTTTTAAAAATCGGATTAATGATTGAGTAACATTAAATGAAATGTATTTAATGCAATCATTGAGTATAGAAGCTGGGAGATCTCGTTGCAGTTGTATAAGACGTTGGTGAGGCTGCATTTAAAGTATTGTGTTCAGTTCTGGGCACCATGTTATAGGAAAGATGTCGTCAAGCTTGAAAGGGTACAGAGAAGATTTACGAGGATGTTGCCGGGACTAGAGGGTGTGAGCTACAGGGAGAGGTTGAGCAGGCTGGGTCTCTATTCCATGGAGCGCAGGAGGATGAGGGGGTGATCTTGTAGAGGTGTACAAAATCATGAGAGGAATAGATCCATAAACCTTGCAAAGGGTGGTGGGTGTATGGAACAAGCTGCCAGAGGAGGTAGTTGAGGCTGGGACTATCCCAACGTTTAAGAAACAGTTAGACGGGTACATGGAGAGGACAGGTTTGGAGGGATATGGAGCAAACACGGGCAGGTGGGACTAGTGTAGCTGGGACATGTTGGCTGGTGTGGGCAAGTTGGGCCGAAGGGCCTGTTTCCACGCTGTATCACTCCACGACTCTGATTTTAAATGAGAATTACGATTCGGAAGGTCCAAGGAAGGTTGATTTTTAAATAAATAAGTATTTCACCTTTAAAGGGCCCTGTTGCAATATTTTGCAATACTATATTCAGAGAACAAAGTGACCAGGTGATGCAGCAGTATATTTGCTGCCTTACAGTGCCAGGTTCAATCCTGACCATGGGTGTTGTTTGTATATTTTCCCGGAGACCTGCGTGGGTTTTCTTCGTAGGTTTGTTGGTTCATTAGCTTGTGTAAAATTGTAAATTGTCCCTAGTGTGTGCGGGGTAGTGTTAGTGTGCGGGGATCGCTGGTCGGCACGGACTCGGTGGGCCGAAGGGCCTGTTTCCGCGCTGTATCTCGAAGCTAAACTTCTGAGATGCCTCACAAGGACAAGAAACCTTGACCTAAGGTCAGCATTTTGGTTTTTAATGCTTGTTCTTGCCTCTTGTAAAGTATGTTGGAGGTTTACTGCATGTTGTATACTTGGGCAGGTGTATTGAAAGCTGCAATGGCACGCTCTTCATAGGCGGCACGGTGGCGCAGCGGTAGAGTTGCTGCCTCACAGCGCCGGAGATCCAGGTTCGATCCCGACTACGGGTGCTGTCTGTACGGAGTTTGCACGTTCTGCCCGTGACCTGCATAAGTTTTCTCCGGGTGCTCCGGTTTCCTCCCACACTGCAAAGACGTGCAGGTTTGTAGGTTAATTGGCTTGGTGTAAATGTAAATAGTCCCTAGTGTGTGTGTGTAGGGTGGTGTTAGTGCGCGGGGATCACTGGTCGGCGCGGACTCGGTGGGTCGAAGGGCCTGTTTCCGCGCTGTATCTCTATAACTAAACGAGAGTAGCGCAAAGGGTTAACCGCCAAGTTTTCAATAATAGCCGAAAGAATTGGAAAGAATTGAATTGAATTGAATTTTATTTTTGTAAAGAACTCGTGCAAAGTACATCTAACCTATTTGTTGTGTCCAATCAATGGGTGTGTGGGAATAGAAAATGTCAAGTGTCGACTAGTGTAGGGACATGTTGGCTGGTGTGAGCAAGTTGGGCTGAAGGGCCTGTTTCCACACTGTATCACTCTGTGACTAGTGAAGATGGGACATGTTGGCTGGTGTGAGCAAGTTGGGCCGAGGGACCTGTTTCCACGCTGTATCACTCTGTGACTAGTGTAGATGGGGCATGTTGGCCGGTGTTGGCAAGTTGGGCTGAAGGGCCTGTTTCCACACTGTATCACTCTGTGACTCTAAGTGTTCTGATTCAGTCGGATATGACTTGGGCCTTTTATTTAGTTCTGGGTCACAACAAGCCTTGATGCTGAATGTTCAGCCAATTGATTCAGTAGCCAGGGGTCATTGTGAACAACACCTTCTTGTCTTCGAGTTTGGCAAATGATATTTGAGCATCGTTTAGTTTCATTTACTATATTCCTGTCACTTGTGCTGCAGTGAAAAGCTTTTGATGTTGTGTGCTGTCCATTACGTGAAAAGATTATACAGTCAATCGAGCCGTCCACAGTGTACAGATGCAGGATAAAGGGAATAACGTTTAGTGCAAGGTGAAGTCTGATTCAAGATAGTGCGAGGGTCTCCAATGAGGTGGATGGGAGGTCAGGACCGCTCTCTAGCTGGTGAGAGGACGGTTCAGTTGCCTGATAACAGCCGGGAAGAAACTGTCCCTGAATCTGGCAATGAATTGAAGACTTGATGCTATCCTTGGCTATTTGTGTTCTTTGGGTGTGCTGGATTATTCTCCTCCTCACTTGGAGTCAAATCTGTTTGTGTTTTTGCCTGAATGGCATGCGGATGTAGACTGACCTAATCCTTTCAGCAGAAGAGTCGTTCGGTGGCAATAAGAGTGAGAATTGCTGCCTGTTGTAACCCCTTCTCTCCCACCCCCCTCGCATTTTGTTTTCTCGCTCCTGTTTCAGGTGATCTAAGGGATCTCATGGTGGAGGCGGTGGAGAAGGGAGCGAGTCTGTTGTGTTGTGTGCTATCCAGTCAGCAAAAAGATCAGACATGGTTGCAGTCAAGCCACCCGCAGTGTACGGACGAAGGATCAAGATAAAGTCTGATTGGAGATAGGCCGATGGTCTCCAGCGCCCTGCGGAGAAGGCTTGTCCTGGCTAATTGGCCACCGCTAAGTACAATGTGAAAGTACAAAGCTGTTGGCTTTGGAGGTTCAGGACAACATTGATTTTTTTCCCCCCTTGTAGCTTGAACTTTGTTTAAAAGAAAAATAGATGTAAAACGAAATGGTGATGGCTGAAGTTGGTGTTTCAAAAAAAAATAAAAAATCAGGCAGTCCGAATGCTATTTAAATCTTTGGGAGTTGCCATTTCTGCAGCTCTGTAATGGAGAAGGAGGTGGTTTGTGAAGGAAATTGTAATTAAAAATGACACGTGTTCGAATTGCCACTGTACAAGTTGAATCCGACCTATTAAATGGTGACAACACGCTCATTAAACAATGATGGCCATTTATTTGCCTTATTTATTTTAATGTACACTCACTTCAAACCTTCTGGCCAGAAAAATGCGCAGATGTCTGCTGTGGGACTTGACCCATCTCCGATACATGGCCCAGCACAAGAGCTTGTAGTCTGCGTATCTGGGCCTAGTCCAGTCCCGCCATCCAGCCACGCACTTTACAGTGATGCGGGAGGGTCAAGGTGTTACTGAGACCAATGTCAGCTCTGCCAACCTCCTCAGACACTGGGGAGACAAGCCTGGATTGTTACAGTTCGAAGATTGCAATTGGCAACAGATCCAATACCATCCATTTTGATTTCCCCAGCCCACTAGGCCCACATTTGGTCTTCCCCCCCCCTCCACACACAAAAGGCTGACTTCCCAGAGAAACAAATAACTGCAGATGCTGGTTTATGGGGGGAAAGGCCACAAAGTGCTGGAGTGACTTCAGCGGGAACAGGCACCACCTCTGGAGAACGTGGACAGGTGACGTTCCTGGGTCGGGACCCTTCTTCGCGCTGAATGTCGGGGTGGGAGAGGAAAGCTGGGGGAAAAAACCGTTTCCAGCTTCCTTCTCTCTCTCCCCCCACCTCCCCACATACAATCAGTCTGAGGAAGGGTCTCAACCTGAAACATCATCTGTCCATGTTCTCCAGAGATGCTGCCTGTCCCGCTGGAGTTACTCCAGCACTCTGTGGCCTTTTGTAATTCGGAACGCATCCGAGCTAAACTCCAAGTCTCTCTCCTAATTTTGGTCCAAGTAAGGCACAGAATGCTAAACAAAGAACCCGACTGCTTGTGATTCGGGTCAGTGTTAAAGAGAAAGGGGTTTATAGGCTGCTATAGAAGGTCATAAGTCATAGGAGCAGAATGAGGCCATTCGGCCCATCAAGTCTACTCTGCCATTCAATCTATCTCTCCCTCTTAACCCCATTCTCCTGCCTTCTCCCCATAACACCCGACACCCCTACTTATCAAGAATCTATCAATCCCCACATTAAAAATATCCACTGACTTGGCCTCCACAGCCGTCTGTCGAAATTCTCCACCTTCTGACTAAAGAAATTCCTCCTCATCTCCTTCCTAAAGGAATGCCCTTTAATTCTGAGGCTGTGCCCTCTGGTCCTAGACTCTGTCACTAGTGGAAACATCCTCTCCACATCCACTCTATCCAGGCCTTTCACTATTCAGTAAGTTTCAATGAGGTGGCCCCCCTCATCCTTCTAAACTCCAGCGAGTGCAGGCCCAGTGCTGTCAAACGCTCATCATATGTTAACCCACTCATTCCTGGGATCATTCTGGTAAACCTCCTCTGGGCCCTCTCCAGAGCCAGCACATCCTTCCTCAGATATGGGGTCTAAAATTGCTCACAATGCCCCAAATGCGGCCTGACCAGTGCCTTATGGAGGCGATCCCCTCCACATCCACTCTAAAGCCTTTCATTATTCTTCCAAACTCCTGAAGTTTCCACATAGCACGGGACTTGCTGTGCGCAAAATGGCTGCTGAATTTACTTGTACAATGCCAATTGAAGTCTATTCAGTCACCCTGACATATGCGCTATGGTGCTATATATGCGCAAAGCCCTTTCTGCTGCAATTCTGGTTACTGTTGTTCACTCTGATGCATCATTCTGTTGTCTTTGTTAAATGTTTGCAATCTGAAGCGTGCGGAGTTAAACGCTGAGCGATGTATCTAGCGCATTTTTAATTGAGGCTCAATGCTGTGCATGGTCTGTGCAAAGACCCTCTCCCCATATCCCTTCTCCCCCCCCCCCCCAAAAAAAATCTACATTTCATACTGGTGTCACAGAAGTGTGAAATATTTTCCAGAAGTCTTGCTGAAGTGACTTGTTTTGAGATAATGAAGTTGAAAGTTGCAAGAGGTTTAGGTGTATATTAGTGTCCCGTGTACTGAGGTGCAGTGGGAAGCTTTGTTTTGCGTGCTATCCCGTCAGGTTAGATACACCGTGAAGAGATCCAGTCAGTACAAACGCAAGGACAGGCGGGTAGAGCAAAATGCAGAATGGAGTTGGAAAGATGTTCTAAATGTAAGCATGGTTGCAGTTTGAAAATTGGTGGATAATAGGGCGGGGCAAGAGACGGAGACGGGGGGGGGGGGGGGGGGGGGGGGGGGGAGGAGGGGGGAGAGAGAGAGAGGAGGGAGAGAGAGGGGAGGAGAGAGAGAAAGAGAGGGAGGGGAGAGAGGGAGGGGCGGAGAGAGAGAGGGGAGGAGAGAGGGGGGGGAGGAGAGAGGGGGGAGGGGAGGAGAGAGGGGGGGGGGAGAGAGGGAGGGGAGAGAGGGGGGGGAGGAGAGAGGAGAGGGGGGGGAGGGAGGGGAGGGAGGAGAGGGGGAGGGGGGGGGGAGGGGGGGGAGGGGGAGGGGGAGGGAGGGGAGAGGGAGGGAGAGAGGGAGGGGGAGGGGAGGAGAGAGGGGGGGGGGAGAGGGGGGGAGGGGCGGTGAGGGGGGGAGAGGGGAGGGGGAGGAGGGGGGGGGAGGGGGAGGAAGGGGGGGGGGGAGGGGAGGAAGGAGGGGGGGGGAGGCAAGGGGAGGGGAGGGAGGGGGGAGGGGAGGAGAGAGGGGGGGGGGGCGGAGAGAGGTAGGGGGGGAGAGAGAGGGGGGGGGGGGGGGCGAGGAGAGAGGGTGGGGGGAGGGGAGAAGGGGAAGGGAGGCAAGGGGGAGGGGAGGTGAGTGGGGGAGAGAGAGAAGGGGAGGAGAGGGGGAAGGGAAGGAGAGAGAGGGGGAGGGAGAAGAGAGAGAGAGAGAGAAAGGGAGGCAAGGGGGAGAAGAGAGGGGGAAGGGGGAGATAGAGAGATAGTAGGTCATGCTCCAGAGTTCTGCAGGTGTTGGTGCAGCTTAAGGTCTTGCATCTTGGCGAGACAATTAAAAAACAAGATCTGATTAATGATCGAGGAAATAATTGAATGAGATGAGAATTAGAATGCGGCAGGTCCAAGGAGGTTTGCTTTTGAAAGAAATCAGCATTTCACCTTGAAAGAATCCCGTCGCATCATGTGACCAGTTAGCGTTATATCATTGTGTCGGGTATGGTACCTACATTTTGATCTGTGTTCTCGTTCCACTGTGAGATTTTTCTCCTTGTGGCAACCTGTCAGATATTGAAGAGGTTAAGTTTACAAATTGGCATTTAATGTTTTTCTCGGCAATGTTTGGAGAATCGTGTGAACACGTTGCTACTGGCTTGTTCTGCCATTGTATTTGGTCCTCTGTAGGTTTAAGGTGCAAACTGTTACAAATGGCATCTGTGTTTTTACTGGCTCGGGCTAATGTCCAAACTAGAGGGATTTTTTGTTTGGTTCTCTCGTTTGATATGATGGGGCAAACATCAAAAGCCAGCTCGAATCTCCTTTCAACACTGTATCCTTGTAAACCAAGCACCCTAATGCCTGCACTTAGCACTGGTTAGAAGCATTGATGGCAGGGTACTGCTTTACTGGTTTGCTACTCGACATTTGAAATTGCTTTTACTTGTATTTAATTTTAAAAAAGGGTTTTGAAAGCTTCATTTGTTTGTTGACAAAGCCGTGTTTAGATCCCGATAGATTTTGTGCTCTGCTCTAAAAGCAAAACAAAAAAAATGCGCGTATGAGCAGTGCAAACTTGCACATGCGCAAATGCAGAAACCCCCCCCAAATTGTTTGCTCCTGTGCATGCACTGCCAAGTTTCAAAATTTCAACTGAGGCAAAAAAAAAAAAAAAAAAAAAAAAAAAAAAAATAGGTTCTTGATATTTGGTTTGGCGTGGGTCAAAGTTGTTGTGTGACTGCACCTGAAAATGGATTGGCCACTTTCAAAGCTTGATGCGCCACCTTGATCCACAACCCGCGGGTTTCGAGGTAACTAAAGCATTGCCCGCTGAGATGTAAGTAACACCGTTGAATTACTTTGTTGTATTCTGGTGTAATACATTTTGGAAAATGACAAACACCGCTGACAAACTTAGAGAATGGGGCTTCACCGATGACATTTCGAGAGACCTGCTTCCTCAGCACTTGAAAATTCACAGAGTATAACCAGCCAATGTCAAACTGCAAATGTCTCTCCATTCCCCATGCTATATTTTCTCAAATGGTTAATGAACTAATGGGTGCATGCAAGCTCTTAATTGTCTTCATATCCTGGGATATGAACTGAAGTGTCGAATCTGTGGTGAAAAAGTGGTAAATCCAGCAAATTACAGTTTCAACCCACAGGAGCAGCATAAGGCCATTCGGCCCATCAAGTCTACTCCGCCATTCAGTCATGGCTAATCTATCTTTCCCTCTCAACCCCACGCTCCTGCCTTCTCCCCATAACCTTTGACACCCGCATTAATCAAGAAAATATCAATCTCTGCCTTAAATATACCCAAAGAATTGGCTTCTGCCGCCATCTCTGGCAACGAATTCCCACTCTCTGGCTAAAGAGATTTCTCCTCGTCTCCACTTTGAAGGTACGTCCTTTTATTCTGAGGCTGTGCCCTCTAGTTCTGGACACTCTCTCTACTTGAAACATCCTCTCCACAGCCACTCTATCCGGGCCTCTCATTATTTATTGGGTTTCAATGAGATTCTCTCCCCCCCCCCCCCCCCATCCTTCTAAACTCCAGCGAGTACAGGCCCAGTGCCGTCAAACATTCATAATAGGTTTACCCACTCATTCTTCAGGGGTTGGACAGGCTAGATGCAGGAAGATTGTTCCCGATGTTGGGGAAGTCCAGGACAAGGGGTCACAGCTTAAGGATAAGGGGGAAATCCTTTAAAACCGAGATGAGGAGAACTTTTTTCACACAGAGAGTGGTGAATCTCTGGAACTCTCTGCCACAGAGGGTAGTTGAGGCCAGTTCATTGGCTATATTTAAGAGGGAGTTAGATGTGGCCCTTGTGACCAAGGGGATCAGAGGGTATGGAGAGAAGGCAGGTACGGGATACTGAGTTGGATGATCAGCCATGATCATATTAAATGGCGGTGCAGGCTCGAAGGGCCGAATGGCCTACTCCTGCACCTAATTTCTATGTTTCTATGTTTCTATCCCTGGGATCATTCTCGTAAACCTCCCCTGGACCCTCTCCAGAGGCACGTTCTTCCTGAGATATGGGGGGGCCAAAACTCGGAAACCTGGTGTTCCTCTCCACAAACGTACCTGCGATGTTTGCGATGACTTGCCTCGTTAAAGTTGTTGGCCCCAAGATCGGCAGTTGTGGAGATTTCAAATGCCTCTTTATGTGGCAGTGGGTCAAAGCCCTTGTGACCTGCTTGTGGTGTCTTGATGCTGACACTGAATATCTCCGACAGACTCTCCGCACCGCACGCCCTGGCACAAACGTGCTGTGCGTGGCCACCATCGAACACCTCGTAAGGAAAATGAAGGCAAATTGCAGTCAATACTTTCAGGTTAATGCACCTGAATCTCTTTAAGGTATTGGGCGTGTGCTTTAGTCTGCTCAATCCTCAATCCCATCAATATCATTGCTAAATCTGGCCTGATTTAAGGTTTTATGTGTCATTCCTAACGGTCACTGCGTATCATGTTGTCACCTGCGGGCGGAGCACCAAGGCAAATTCCTTGTATGTGAATACTTGGCCAATAAACTTATTCAATCAATCAATCATCTGACATTCGTACAGCACGGAAACAGGCTCTTCGGCCCAACCTGCCCATGCCGACCGAGATGCCTCATCTACACTTGTCCCACCTGCCCGCATTTGGCCTATATCCCTCTAAACCCGTCCTATCCATGTACCCGTCCAAATGTCTTTTAAATGTCGGGATAGTCCCTGCCTCCTTTGGCAGTGCGTTCCATACACCCACCACCCTCTGTGTGGAAAAGGTTGCCCCTCTGGTTTTGAGGAGCATCTTTCCCCTCTCGCCTTAAGCCGATGTCTGATGGTTCTTGACTCCTCAACTTTGGGTGAAAGCATCGGTACATTCACCTTATCTATTCCCCCTCATGATTTTACACACCTCTGCAAGATCACCTCTTATTCTCCTGCGCTCCAAGGAATAGAGTCCTGGCTTGCTCTACCTCTCCCTGTAGCTCAGCCCCTCGGGTCCTGGCAATGTCTGCGTAATTCTTCCTGCGTGACAACATCAAATATGGAAAATATATATATATATATTTTTTTTTTTTTTTTTTAATTTCCATTTTTTCCCCCTTCGCTCCATAGATGCTGCTGCACCCGCTGAGTATCTGCAGCATTTTAGTGTGCCAACAAATTTGGAAATATGTATATGTAAATATCGTATATAAGCGTTAATTGCCATGAATTCTACAGACCTTTATCAGCAAGGTTAATATTTGATACCACAATTGTGCGGCCTTTAAATAGAAGATGATTACTAATGGAAGCCGTTCGGGGGGGGGGGGGGGGGGGGGGGGGGGGAAGGGGGAACGGGTGGTTGAAATTGAGACATCGGGCTCTTAAATTGTGTGTGTGTGTGTTTTTTTTTTTTTTTGTTTTAAGTAAGTTCCATTTACAGAGAGAATGGATCTTGGAAGGGTGAGATGAGAATTATTGAAATACCTTCATCCAAAACTGTTCGGTGAGGTCAATGGGATATCTTCTAGTAATCATAGAAACATAGAAAATCGGTGCAGGAGTAGGCCATTTGTTGAATTAGTAAACAAAAATGAACCTTTTCGAAGTACAACTGCCCTGGTATCGGTCCATGAAATCTCGCTGGAGATGATGGCCAAACGTGCTGTTACCTCTGCAATTGAACAAACAATTGTGGCATGAAGGCGAAAATATGTTTCTGCTTTGACTAATACAGATGCACAAAGTATTTGAACCTACACATATATCCCCTGTTTAAGAGGGAACTGCAGATGCTGGAAAATCGAAGGTAGACAAAAATGCTGGAGAAACTCAGCGGGTGCAGCAGCATCTATGGAGCGAAGGAAATAGGCAACGTTTCAGGCCGAAACTCTGAAGGAAATAGGCAACGTTTCGGGACGAAACCCAAGGGAACAGGCAACATTTCGGCCGAAACCCAAGGAAATAGGCAACGTTTCGTAATAGAAACGTTGCCTATTTCCTTCAGGGTTTCGTCCCGAAACGTCGCCTATTTCCTTCGCTCCATAGATGCTGCTGCACCCGCTGAGTTTCTCCGGCACTTTCGTCTACCTACATCCACCCGCTTCTGCTCTCCCAACTTCTGAAGTCCCTTTTTAGTTACTAGTTTAAAAGTTTAAAGATCAAGTCATCTCACGCCCTGGGCACGCACTTTTGCAACAGGAAGAGCTAAATTCCCTTTGACATCCTGTGCGCAAAGCCGTGCGATCAGCTTCCAAGTTGAGCCACTGTCGACACGATCTCCGTGTCGAGTGCGGGTTGCGTTCGGAAAAAATGTTTGCCGCTCGCTGCAAGCGTAATGGCCGGCGAGAAATATTCCCCCGGTCGAAATAGCATTGGTCTGCTGCATGCAAATGTGTTGTACATCTTCTGCTTGCTCTCTGTGTAACTATGTTTCCTCTTCTCTCCTCACAGACCTTTATAGTACTAAACCGAGGGAAAGCAATCTTCCGATTTAGTGCTGCACCTGCCATGTACATTTTAGGCCCTTTGAATCCACTGAGGAGATACGCTATTAAAATTTTGATACACTCATATCCTTTTAGTAGTGTTTCCTATGGTGCTTTTCCTTGGTGTTTGTGGATGAAAAGTAGGCAATGTTGAACATGCTTATGTTGTATTCTGCATTGGGGGGGGGCGGGTTTTTTCATTGTTTTTTTCCCCACTTGAAAACTAAATGCAAATGCATGCAACGTATTATTTTGACTTAGTCCAAATGTGTTCACCATGTAATGAGTATCTGGCTTGTTCTCTCCAAATAAGTTGACTTGCAGATTTTTTTTTCTCTCTCGAATGGTCGCCGTGCTGTGTATATGTTTCCGATCGGCAGCGGTGCAATGTTACCGCAGAGCCGCGGCCAATGTTCGCCGCTTACAATTTGTCTGACAAGACATCTCCGAAAGTTGAGGGGGCCTGAAGATCAAGTGAAGAGATCATCAACGTCTCTGTTGCAGATTTTGCCTTTTCACAGGGAAATGAAATGATAACCTGAATGGCGTTAACGAGATCCCGCACTTTTCCACTGTATTCTGTTAAATGTAGTGGTGGTGGGGGGTGAAGAGAGTTAGTGCACAAAGAGCTCCGATGTGGTTTACACCCAAGGAAGCTGAAAGCAAACGGAACATTAACCAACGCTTTGCATGGTTTGGCTTTAGACAACATGATCGTTTTAACAGTGTGCTTGAAGACTAATCCTTTGCGGGAATGTAATGTTGGGGGTAACGCTGTGTTTGAAGTCGTACGCTCAAAAAGAACACATTCAAGGTTTGGCTGCACAAAAGCGATGGAAGGAATCCTTCCTTTCCCAAGAGGTCGCGTCCGTTTAAATGCTAAAAACTAATACTTGGCGTAAGCAAACAGTTGCCGTACAACTTCCCGGCAATGACCTTCCTGTACAATATAGAACATAATGACTCTGTGAGAAAACTGAAATGAATTCTCAAGGATGAATTGATCCCGATAATAGTGTCATACTTCATAAGGTCATAAGTGACAGAAGAAAGATGATGCCATTCGGCCCATCAAGTCTACTCCGCCATTCAATCATGGCTGATCTATCTCTCCCTCCTAACCCCATTCTCCCCATAACCCCTGACACCCGTACTGATCAAGACTCTGTCAAACTCTGCCTTCAATATATCCACTGACTTGTGGCCTCCACAGCCGTCTGTGGCAATGAAAATCCCACAATTCAAATATGCTTCCTTCAAAATAAATTTTCATTGAAGTTGATCAGATTTTCTCCAATAGTTGATCTCTTGTCCTTTAAAAATTGGGGCTGATTTAAATATTTATGAACAGATGTTTTAGTGCATTCATATCAACTCTGGAAGCATTAGAACGTTTTAAATGTCATAAGAGCAGATAATGGGATTTTGTAATGCATTTGTGGACTTGTATTTAAAGATTCATATATCAACGATTTTTGCTTTGTGCCTCTGCCTGTTTAACACAACTGATTTTTTTGAGTCATCTGACTGATTTTAAACTATGAATCCTTGCTGCAATTGTTTAACCTGCTTAAAGCCCTGCTTATAGACGCACGGAGTCTCTTGCCCAGAGTAGGGGAATCGAGGACCAGAGGACATAGGTTCAAGGTGAAGGGGAAAAGATTGAATGGTAATGGTGGGTGTATGGAACGAGCTGCCAGAGGAGGTAGTTGAGGCTGGGACTATCCCAACATTTAAGAGACAGTTAGACGGGTACATGGATAGGACAGGTTTGGAAGGATATGGACCAAACGCAGGCAGGTGGAACTAGTATAGATGGGACATTGTTGGCCAGTGTGGGCAAGTTGGGCCGAAGGGCCTGTTTCCACACTGTATCTCTCTATATCCACATGAGATGAGGATGTGGGGGTTACTAGGACTGGATGGAAGCAGTGAGGAAATGTTCAATGCATTCTGATGTCACATCAGACCCATCCATTGAATTTACACTGCATTTATATAGTGACTGCAGCATTTGTGTGAAGCAGCCACTCTCCATGTTGAACAGAGTATTCTCTTCCTAATGTTCCTGGGCTTTCAGTAGAAAACGATGACATTCTGGCTGAACCATGACATGTGCTCCTTGACTGACGAGCTCATTCATTAGCGTATCGAGTTTGCATGGGGTTTTGATAGATCTTCCACCTTTGTTCTCCCCATCGGGAGGCACAGCGACGCAGCGGGTAGAGCTGCTGCCTCACGGTGACAGAGACCCAGGATTCGATCCTGGCTACGGGTGTTCTGCCCGTGTGGAGTTTGCACGTTCTCCCCGGGACCACGCGGGTTTTCTCCGGGCGCTCCGGTTTCCTCCCACATCCCAAAGACGTGCAGGTCTGTAGGTTAATCGGCCCCCCTGTAAATTGCCCCCTAGTGTGTAGGGAGTGGATGAGAATGTGGGATAATATAGAACCAGTGTGTGAACGGCTGATCGCTGGCCGGCACGGACTCAGTGGGCCGAATGGCCTGTTTCCATGCTGTATAGAAACATAGAAACATAGAAATTAGGTGCAGGAGTAGGCCATTCGGCCCTTCGAGCCTGCACCGCCATTCAATATGATCATGGCTGATCATCCAACTCAGTATCCTGTACCTGCCTTCTCTCCATACCCCCTGATCCCCTTAGCCACAAGGGCCACATCTAACTCCCTCTTAAATATAGCCAATGAACTGTGGCCTCAACTACCCTCTGTGGCAGAGAGTTCCAGAGATTCACCACTCTCTGCGTGAAAAAAGTTCTTCTCATCTCGGTTTTAAAGGATTTCCCCCTTCATCCTTAAGCTGTGACCCCTTGTCCTGGAATTCAATTCAGAATTCAATCAGTCAAAAGCCAATAACTTTAGATTGCAAACTTTGGAGATACAGCGTGCAAACAGGCCCTTCGGCCCACTGAGTCCGTGCCGACCAGGGATCTCCATACACAAGCACTATCCTACACACTAGGGATAATTTACAAATTGACAAAAGTCGATTAATCTGCAAACCTGGTACATCTCTGGAGGAAACCAGAGCACCCGGACAAATCCACAGTGTATACAAGCACCTGTAGTCAGGATTGAACCTGGGTCTCAGGCGCTGTGAGGCAGCAACACCGCCTTGTATTAACGCTATATTGTATTCCAACCACAACGGGTGGGCCTCAACCCGAAACGTCACCCAATTCTTCTCTCCGGAGATGCCGCCTGTCCCGCTGAGTTACTCCAGCTTTTTGTGCCTCTCTTCGGTTTAAACCAGCATCTGCAGTCCCTTCCCACACAGTTCCTCCCTGCAACTCCTCAAATGGAAACATGTTTGACAGTTCGACAGCATGAGGAGCTTGTTAGTTGCTGGGGAAACATGGCTGCCTGGTTCTAACTGCCATTAATAAAATTGTGTCCTCATGAAATGTGTATTGAAAGCTTCACTGACGTTGATTTCTTAGCGCTGGTAAGAAAACAAAATGTTTTTAGTGGGGGAAAAGCGCATCAAGTCCTTGCACCCTGGTTGTGAGCTTGTACCCTCCTTGTACTCTGGTTGTGAGCTTGCCGTACAGATTTGCTTTAGTAATGTATCTAATTAACTGCAGCTATAACTGTGACTAAGCATTGTTCTTGGTTGATACATTCACATCGCTATTTTAATCTGCTGGGATTTTATGAATCGATCATTCACTGCAAAATGATTCATGTCTCCTCGCTCTGTTATTTTGCTCGCTGTCCTGGGCCCTGCGACGTTCGTTCACTTCTTTGGGGGAAATGCAAGGCGATAAAGGTTTTTGAGTCTGAAGAAGGGTCTCGACCCGAAACGCCACCCATTCCCTTCTCTCCAGAGATGCTGCCCGTCCCAGCTGAGTTACGCCAGCGTTTTGTGTCTAAAAAAGGTTTTTGAAATCCTTAAAACAAATCGGTAAGGTTAATGCGGACTAGAAACCGCCACGATCGATGCAGTTTGCGCAAAAGGAAACGAAGCTGCTGTTCTATTTTGCGTTTGTCTTTAAACCTGTTCTGGTGACCAAACTAATGTTGCATTCTGCAAGGTTGCAGTAAAACAAAGCCAACTGCTGGGCCTGTGATCCACTGAGTTCTCTCCAGCCTTTGTTGCCTCAACCAGATTTGCCTTGTAGGGGTTGCAAATGTTTGCTGCCAGGCTGTGTGGTATTTTTCCTCTGGGGTCTTCCCAAAGGTGGGTCAAACTCCCCGACAGAGGGAGCAAGAGAACTGGCTTCAGCCTGCTGAGCAAGGCCTTTGACAACACTGGAGTAAACAAACCTGTTCTGAATGATGGAATGGGCCCACACTGAATTCGGCAGTAGCAATTCCTCCCCCCCTTTATTTAAGCATTGCAAGATTTCTTTTGGAGTGGATGCGAAGCACATGTGGGCCGCATCATTCACAAGGGCGCAGAGCAGCAACGGGAGCTGGTGCAACCCAGCCGGCGAGCGTGCAGTTAGCCAAGCGGCCAAAAGCCAGTGTGCAATTGTGCTCGCAAAGAATCGGCCAAAAGCGACGCAGTTCACGCATTGCTTGCAGCAAATTTGGTGCAGCTCGCCAGCGGCCGGCGAGAGCATGCACGCAGGCCAGCTGGCAGCCCGCAGTCAGAAGCGCAGCTGACTTGCAAACGACGTTTCATCAGCTGCATGGTTTACAGCTCGGCCGGCTCGCTGCTCGCAGGCAAAGGCAGGAGCCGTGGGGTTGCCCTATTGAAGTCTTTGCTATCGGCAGTCAGTTCATGCAGCACTCCAGGTACAACGCGCTGTAGATGCCATCCCTGGTTTGAAACTGCAATGTAAATACAATTTTGGTCGCCCAATTATAGGAAGGATGTCAACAAAATAGAGAGAGTACAGAGGAGATTTACTAGAATGTTGCCTGGGTTTCAGCAACTAAGTTACAGAGATAGGTTGAATAAGTTAGGTCTTTATTCTCTGGAGCGCAGAAGGTTAAGGGGGGACTTGATAGAGGTCTTTAAAATGATGAGAGGGGGAGAGGGGATAAGCTTTTCCCTTTGAGAATAGGGAAGATTCAAACAAGAGGACATGACTTCAGAATTAAGGGACAGAAGTTTAGGGGTAATATGAGGGGGAACTTCTTTACGCAGAGAGTGGTAGCGGTGTGGAATGAGCTTCCAGTGGAAGTGGTGGAGGCAGGTTCATTGGTATCATTTAAAAATGAATTGGATAGGCATATGGATAAGAAGGGAATGGAGGGTTATGGTATGAGTGCAGGCAGGTGGGACTAAGGGGAAAAAAAATTTGTTCGGCACGGACTTGTAGGGCCGAGATGGCCTGTTTCCGTGCTGTAATTGTTATATGGTTATAAATCTGAATTGCTTTGCTTTGAGCTGTGGCAGATGAGACCAGCGTTTTGCAGCCCAACATGCTGGAGGCAATAAAAAACTTGAGCCAAATGCTGGAAATGCACATGGGGTAACTTTTATAAACATGAACTTGAGCACCCCCCCCCCACTGTGATATCTGTACTCATCGAGGGAGGGCTGTCTTGTTGGCCAGCAGAACAGTTTCATATTTTAGCCATTTAATATCCGCGTGGAGAGAGTTTCATTATCAATTGTCCCGAAAAGCATCAGGTCAAGTTAAATGTTGAGAAGCAGCGTTTCAGTAGTGATTTCGTTAGAACACCTCCTATTAACCCCCCCCCCTCTTACACCAGCTATCAATTAGCCTTTGAGAAAGACTAACACCAGGAGTTCTGTGCTGTGCCTTTGAATGCAATAACAAAAACGGACTGTGGCTGTCCAAACTTCTTGAATCAGCAGCCGGAAGAGCAAGAACAATTTCATTCCATCAGATCGACAATAGACCATAGACAATAGGTGCAGGAGTGGAGGCCATTCGGCCCTTCGTGCCAGCACCCGCCATTCAATGTGATCGTGGCTGATCATCCCCAATCAGTACCCTGTTCCTGCCTTCTCCCCGTATCCCCTGACTCTGCTATCATAGAAACATAGACAATAGGTGCAGGAGTAGAGGTCATTCGGCCCTTCGAGCCTGCACCATTCGCCATTCAATATGATCATGGCTGATAGAAACATAGAAATTAGGTGCAGGAGTAGAGGCCATTTGGCCCTTCGAGCCTGCACCATTCGCCATTCAATATGATCATGGCTGATAGAAACAAACATAGAAATTAGGTGCAGGAGTAGAGGCCATTCGGCCCTTCGAGCCTGCACCATTCGCCATTCAATATGATCATGGCTGATCATCCAACTCAGTATCCCGTACCTGCCTTCTCTCCATACCCCCTGATCCCTTTAGCCACAAGGGCCACATCTAACTCCCTCTTAAATATAGCCAACGAACTGTGTGGCCTCAACTACCTTCTGTGGCAGAGAATTCCACAGATTTCTTTATCTTTAAGAGCCCTATCTAGCTCTCTCTTGAAAGTATCCAGAGAACCGGCCTCCACGGCTCTCCGAGGCGGAGAATTCCACAGATTGAGTTGTGTAACTCCCAGTTCAAGTTCCCACTGTAAGGAAATTACGAGTGTTCTGCTTTGGATGCCCTGGGATCCGAGCAAAAGTTCGGAGATCTTTACAAGCTGAATTGCTTCAGCTGTCAACTCCATTAGGTTCCATTCGGTTTCTGGACTCTTGGAGCAAATCCACCTGATGTGTAATCTATCCAGTTGAGGAAAGGACATTCTTGCTATTGAGGGAGCGCAGCGTAGGTTTACAAGGTTAATTCCCGGGATGGCGGGACTGTCATATGCTGAGAGAATGGAGCGGCTGTGGGCTTGTACATTCTGGAGTTTTGAAGGATGAGAGGACATCTCATTGAAACATATAAGATTGCTAAGGGCTTGGACACACTAGAGGCAGGAAACATGTTCCCGATGTTGGGGGAGTCCAGAACCAGGGGCCACACAGTTTATGAATAAGGAGTAAGCCATTTAGAACGGAGACGAGGAAACACTTTTTCTCACAGAGAGTGGTGAGTCTGTGGAATTCTCTGCCTCAGAGGGCGGTGGAGCAGGTTCTCTGGATGCTTTCAAGAGAGAGCTAGATAGGGCTCTTAAAAATAGCAGAGTCAGGGGATATGGGGAGAAGGCAGGAACGGGGTACTGATTGGGGATGATCAGCCATGATCACATTGAATGGCGGTGCTAGCTCGAAGGGCCGAATGGCCTCTACTCTTGCACCTATTGTCTATTGTCAGTTGTCCAGAGTTATGTGTCGCCTGATGCCTCCTCTTCATTATCTGCAGGAATCGCAAAGTAAAGCAAGCTGGATCTGTGTCTAATGGATGTTATGTTAAGTTAGCTTTAATTCCCACAGAAGCTCGCAACAATGGATTTTTTTAAGGTAGAGATGGATAGATTCTTGATTTGTACGGGTGTCAGGGGTTATGGGGAGAAGGCAGGAGAATGGGGTTGGGAGGGAGAGATAGATCAGGCATGATTGAATGGCGGAGTAGACTTGATGGACCGAATGGCCTCATTCTGCTCCTATCACTTATGACCTTATAAGCTGATTGACCTGCTGTGAATTTCCAGCATTTTCGGTTTGGGCTTTTTTGGCTGAAGCAACATTTTTTTATTTGTGGGGTGGTGAGACAGAAATCTGCTCAGTTGAAGACCTTTATAGACAAGGTGTCCCTCTCTCCGTTAGTCATCCCTATGGGAAGCGTTATTTGCTACTTGTGCTCCAGTCATAATTCTGATCATTTTAACTCTTAAGTTGCCGTTACCCGTTTCAATATCCCACACGTATGGAAGCCCTCATTACAACACTGTGGTATACGTTAGTGGCTTTGTGCAACGTGAGATGATTTGCCTAATTCTGCCATGCATTGTTAATGTCGTACATGAGAAATATTCCTTGGGATTCCAGCGAAGTGAGGCGAGGGTTGTAGTGAACTGTGGAGATCCTATAAGAAGTCCGAGGCCACGTGCTCTTATTGTCCGGAATTCCATTCTATTCCTTGCCTTCCGTTGACTGGGACAAGGATTTGGGATTGTATCTGGCTTGAGGCAGACCATTTCCATTGTTGATGGAATTCCTTTGGAAATAACTACTCCTCCATTTCAAAACTGGGCGTATAAACAAACCCCAAAGTTTGGCCTGGTCTCCTCGGTGAATTGTTGGCGTTTGTGCCGTTGTTGAACCTCCCCAAGGCATGACGCCGTGGTCCAAAATGCACCCAGTTACCAGCTGGCTCTGGCATGAGGCGGTCATCTCCATGCCTGCCACCTGGGTGAAGCACGGTGTCTGCCCATCCTGATGGGCATCAACTCGCCCGTTCCCCAGGGCAACGGGCCACCCTTTGATCCGATTCTTAAACGTGACGTGATTTACACTCGAAATTACCCGCAGTGAGATTGTGTTGACAATTTGGGTGATTTGGAGTTGGATCACAGTGCCAACCAACTTCAAACAGGAGCTGGCCTTCCAGGCATCTTGTGGGATCTCAATGGTATAAGACTTAGCTTTGTATCGTCCAGGAAGCTGTGGATTTAATCCTTATTGATGAGACGGAAACTAGCAAAGTTTAAACATGGATGTGACGATATATTGTTATTTAATAAATCTGCTAATGAATGATCACCAGGATTAACTGTCATTTCCTTAACTCCGTTCTACATTGTTCAGCATGATTATTATGGCCACTATTTTGACCAACTGTGTATTCATGACCTTTAGTAAACCCCCAGACTGGTCCAAGCAGGTGGAGTAAGTATCTCTCTTTATTTAATCCGCTTGTCGAAATGTACTCTGCATGGTAGCAAAATCCCATTTTTATTTTTTTTATTTTTTTTTTTTTTTTCCTTTCTACCGCTTGTGAAAATGGCGGGAGGGGAGGGAGGGGGGGGGGGGGGGGGGTGAGTAAACTATGCCAGATTGTTCCATGGGTGAGCAAGAGCCTATTGCAACCAAAGGAAATTGAACACTTTGGCCTCACGAGTGGAATAAAATGGACTTTCCCATTTGGGTTTATAAAAATATGTCACGTTTTTTTAAAGCTTGTATTTTCAACAGAGAATTAGCAGAAATGCAAAAGTTTGACACAACTTGATCGCTGCTCCTTCCACAGTCTGAACATCTTGAAACGAGAATTCCCCTTGAGTTGCTTCAACCCAGGAGAAGACATAGGAACAGAATTAGGCCATTCGTCCCGGCGAGTTTTCTCCTCCATTTGATCGTGGCTGATCTATCTCTCCCTCTCAACCCCATTCTCCTGCCTTCTCCCCAAAACCCCTGACACCCGTACTAATCAAGAATCTATCTATCTCTGCCTTAAAAATCTCCACTGACTTGGCCTCCACAGCCGCCTGTGGCAATGAATTCCACAGATTCACCACCCTCTGACTAAAGACGTTCCCCCTCATCTCCTTTCCAAAGGTACGTCCTTTAATTCTGAGGCTGTGCCCTCTGGTCCTAGACTCTCCCACTAGTGGAAACATCCTCTCCACATCCACTCTATCCGGGCAGATTTCCGTCACATTGACCTCGGAGTTATGCAGTGGGGGTGAATGTTAAATGTAGAGAATATAAATAATTTTGTAAATTTGATGCCAAAGGGCTTTGGGGGTTAAGAGTGAATTCTATTTTCCACGTAAGAAAACGTAGTTCAGTTTAGTTTATTGTCACGTGTACCGAGGTACAGTGAAAAGCTTTTGTTGCGGGCTAACCAGTCAACGGAAAGGCAATCGATCCATTTACAGTGTATAGATACATGATAAGGGAATAACGTTTAGTGCAAGGTAAAGCCAGTAAAGTCCGATCAAGGATAGTCCGAGGGTCACCAATGAGGTAGATAATAGTTCAGGACCGCTCTCTGGTTGTGGTAGGATGGTTCAGTTGCCTGATAACAGCCAGGAAGAAACTGTCCCTGAATCTGGAGGTGTGTGTGCGTTTGTTTTCACACTTCTGTACCTCTTGCCCGATGGGGGATGGGAGAAGAGGGAGTGACCGGAGGGTGAGACTGGTCCTTGTTGATGCTGCTGGCCTTGCCGAGGCAGCGTGAGGTGTAGTGTTGCATCACAACAGAGTCTTCAGGTTCTGCATTGCATTAAAAACAATGCACAATTTTAATCCTGTTGGATTATCTACTTCGTCAGTAGATCTGTGCATCCGTGCAGCTTGATTGTCATCATGTATTGTCTTTCCACTGACCGGATAGAAACCTAGAAACATAGACAATAGGTGCAGGAGGAGGCCATTCGGCCCTTCGAGTCAGCACCGCCATTCAATATGATCATGGCTGATCATCCAGAATCAGTACCCCGTACCTGCTTTCCCCCCATATCCCTTGATTCCGTTATCCCTAAGAGCTATATCCAACTCTCTCTTGAAAACATCCAGTGAATCTGCCTCCACTGCCTTCTGTGGCAGAGAATTCCACAGATTAACCATATAACATATAACAATTACAGCACGGAAACAGGCCATATCGACCCTTCTAGTCCGTGCCGAACACATAATCTCCCCTAGTCCCATCTACCTGCGCTCAGACCATAACCCTCCATTCCCTTCCCGTCCATATAACTATCCAATTTATTTTAAAATGATAAAAACGAACCTGCCTCCACCACCTTCACTGGAAGCTCATTCCACACATCTACCACTCTCTGAGTAAAGATTCACAACACTCTGGTTGAAAAAGTTTTTCCCCATCTCAGTCCGAAAATGGCCGACCCCTTATTCTTAAACTGTGTGTGTGGCCCCTGGTTCTGGACTCCCTCGACATAGCGATACCACGCAACAAAGGCTTTTCACTGTACCTCGGTACACGTGACAATAAACTAAACTCTGTAATCTGCAGTGGGGAACATCAGTGTTTAAACGAAGTGGTGCAACACATTAAAAAATATCTGGTAGTGAGGAACTTGAATTAACGGCATAAAATGAGGCGGGGGAACCCCACGTCTATCCATCTTGAGAAATGAATGAGGCACTTTGAGCTTCAATCTTTGATTTTGTGTGTCAGGAAGTTATTATTCTTAATAGAATCTAGGAGCTAGATTGAAGCATTACTATTGAACTGGGTTTTCGAGTGTAACCATTCTTGTGGTTGGTGAGGGTAGCGTGTGCAATGTCGTGGCGAGAGACTTCTGATGTTGTAGAAATCAGAGTGATGCGGTTTTTATCATTTGTCGGGATATGGATGGATTTAGTTTAGTTTAGACACTCAGCGCAGAAACAGGCCCTTCGGCCCACCGAGTCCGCGCCTACCAGCGACCCCCCCCCCTCACACGCTAGCACCACCCTACACACACTAGAGACAATTTACAACTTTTTTACCAAACCCAATTAACCCACAAACCTGCACGTCTTTGGAGTTTGGGAGGAAACCAGAGCCCCTGGAGAAAACCCACGCAGGTCACGGGGAGAACATAGAACATAGAAAATAGGTGCAGGAGGAGGCCATTCGGCCCTTCGAGCCTGCACCGCCATTCATTATGATCATGGCTGATCGGCCCCAATCAATAACCCGTGCCTGCCTTCTCCCCATATCCCTTGATTCCACTAGCCCCTAGAGCTCTATCTAACTCTCTCTCAAATCCATCCAGTGACTTGGCCTCCACTGCCCTCTGTGGCAGGGAATTCCACAAATTCACACAACTCTCTGGGTGAAAAAGTTTTTTCCCACCTCAGTCTTAAATGACCTCCCCTTTATTCGAAGACTGTCCCGCTAAGATTATCCCATTTTCGCATTTACCCCTTACACACTAGGGGTAATTTAGAGAGGGCTTACACCTACACACCCGCACGCCTTTGGAGTGTGGGAGGAAAACCCACGCAGGTCACGGGGAGAACGTGCAAACTCCGTACAGACAGCACCCGTGGTCGGGATGGAACCCGGGTCTCTGGCGCTGTGAGGCGCCAACTCTACCCGTGACGCCCTCTTCTGGCCGTTGTCCCTTCAACCTGTCGGTTAATAAAAGGGTGGCACGGTGGCGCAGCAGCAGAGGTGCAGACTGCGGGTGCTGTCTGTACGGAGTTTGCACGTTCCCCCTGTCATCGGCTTGGGGTTTGCTCCGGGGTGCTCCGGTTACATCCCACATTCCAAAAACGCACAGATTTGTAGGCGGGACAAAAATGCTGGAGAAACTCAGCGGGTGAGGCAGCATCTATGGAGCGAAGGAAATAGGCAACGTTTCGGGTCTTCAGACCCGAAACGTTGCCTATTTCCTTCGCTCCATAGATGCTGCCTCACCCGCTGAGTTGCTCCAGCATTTTTGTGTACCTTCGATTTTCCAGCATCTGCAGTTCCTTCTTAAAGAGATTTGTAGGCTAATTGGCTTTGGCAAGGATTGTAAAATTGTCCCTATTGTGGGCAGGATGGTGTTAGTGTTCGGGGTGATCGCTGGTCGGCACAGACTCGATGGCCGAAGGGCCTCTTTCCGCACTGTCTAAAAGTCCAAAAGAAATTAATGCAAAAATAAGTTAAGTTCTCCTTGGAAGCAGATCCACTTTTTTTGCAGCTATAACAGTTCAGTGCAGTAAAGACCATGAACTTCGGTGACAAGTAGATAACGTTGGAATTTTCATTCATCCCCCTCAGTGATTTAAAAATGAAAAAATATCAATTTCACCCCATCGCCAAAGACTTTAATGAAAGCAACATTAAAATCGCCAAAGAATAGGTTGCAGCAACTTGCAGACTTTAAAAGTATTTTAATAGCATCTTGAAGTTTAAAATTTGCGTCATGATAGTTAAACAACCTGCCACGTTTCATATTGGAGCAAAATGAGGCCATTCGACCCATCGAGTCTACTCCACTCCACCATTCAATCACGGCTGATCTATCTCTCCCTCTCAACCCCATTCTCCTGCCTTCTCCCCATAAACTCCGACACCCGTACTAATCAAGAATCTATCTATCTCTGCCTTAAAAATACCCATTGACTTGGCCCCCACAGCCGCCTGTGGCAATGAATTCCACAGATTCACTGCCCTCGAAGGAAATTCCTCCATTCCGAAGAAACGTCCTTTAATCCTGAGTCTGTGCCCTCTGGTCCTAGACTCTCCCACTAGTGGAAACATCCTCTCCACATCCACTCTATCCAGGCCTTTCACTATTTGATTGTTATAACTGAATTTTATCATGTTGACTATTTGGGAGCATTGTAAAACTAATCAGAAAAGATCATTTGCAGGTGAGTGTCTAGAAATTAAATGTCTGGAGTTATAGATGTTGCATAAGATTTTGCTTCCACTGTGTGAAAAATAAACCTGTCTCTTTTCGATCCTTGAACGTGTCACCGTCATCTGGGAATTGATGTCAGTGTGTTTTCTCCTCCACAGATACACATTTACCGGCATTTACACCTTTGAATCTCTTGTAAAAATGATTGCCAGGGGATTCTGCATAGATAGCTTTACCTTTCTTCGAGACCCATGGAATTGGTTGGATTTCAGTGTAATAATGATGGCGTAAGTAAGATCTCATCAGTGGGTTATTTTAAGTCACTATCTGACATAAATGTTAACATACGCATCTTAACTTTTAACTATGTTCGTCAGCCTTAATTTACAATAAGCCAACTGTCCCATCCCTCCAAATTTGAGGGCTGCAGATAATGATGTGTGCTGTTTGTTAATATTTGCCGAGATTGGCAGTTATGATCCTTGAAGCTGCCATGCCTGACTAAAGCTAGTACTGACGTTAGCTCTGTTATATGGATCTAATTTTGCCCGACAGGATTTCTGTTGAACTAAACTGAACTTGGAAAAGCTCATGGAGGCGTAAAGGTTATAATATTTAATAAAAAATAAGGAAAGATGTCTAGCAAACTGCACAGTTATGGTGATACAGGTGATGATGTTACTCATCAATCTGAATATTATTTGCCCAGCCATATGAACGTTGATTTTTCTAACTTCAAGTAATCCTTGCATACCCTCCCTTTCCGTCCCTCCCCCACCCTAGTCATCATGCTAGTTTCAATGTCATCCTGTTGAGTTTCGCTCTCGGTGCAACTCGTTCTCACCTACCCCACAGCCAACAATGGACCATTGTGGGCTCTACCTTTCCTTGATCATCGTTGCGTATCTTTCATCCGTTTGTGCCGTGCACCTTCTATAGCGTCTCCCTCTCCCCCCCGACTCTCAGTCTGAGGGAGGCTCTCGACACTAAACGTCACCCATTCCTTTCCCCCAAAGACATTGCCTGACCCGCTGAGTCACTCCAGCTTTTTTGTGTCTTCCGTTTTGAGTGTGGTTTTTATTGCTGAGCTGGAGTGTGCTTCATTGCTGAGAGTTGACATTGCGTTCATTTGTTGCCACCAATCTATTGATAACTGCGGAGGCGGAAGAGACTGCAGATGCTGGGATCTGTGGCCTCGTTGATAACTCCGTTTAATTCTGTTGAAAATATCTGGCGGGGAAAATTCATCAGCCTGTATCTCCGATAATTTCAGTTGCTAAACACCTTTAAGCCCGAATATGAATTATTAACATGTCTTATTCGAACATCTGATGTGGTGGAGATAATGTCAGCACTGTTCTTAGCAAAAAGGAATAATCACAAGTGTTAACCCTTTGAGTGCTGACCTGGAGTATTGCACCATGCAGGATTTTGAACTTATTCTTTGGCAACGAGAATGACTCTTTGCTTTGTAAAAGGGAAGCATGACTTGTGTGGAATGGATGCACACAGCTTAAGTAACAGCATCTAATTTGCATTGGTCACACGTTTCTGCATCAGACTTGTCCTGGTTACACTTCACTGCGAAATCGCAGGACATCCAAGTGATTAACCCTTGATTAACTGAATGCCTGTCAATACCTGGTGTTCGAACAAGTGCCGTCCTTTTCTGTTCCTGTGGCTTTGATGTATACAAGCATCTCGCCAAAGGGGCTTAAAACAAGGGGGAGGCCCTTACGAATCACAAACAGAGTTGTGGAAATTTAAATTTGCCTTTGCAAGCAATTCGGTAGTTACAGGAGCAGAGCTAGGCCATTCGGCCCATCAAGTCTACTCTGTCGTCCAATCATGGCTGATCTAACTCTCCCTCTCAACCCCATTTTCCTGCCTTCTCCCCATAACCCCCCGACACCCGTACCAATCAAGAATCTATCTATCTCCGCCTTAGAAATATCCACTGACTTGTGGCCTCCACAGCCGTCTGTAGCAGAGAATTCCACAGATTCACCACCCTCTGGCTAAAGAAATTCCTCCCCATCTCCTTTTTAAAGATGCGTGGCCTCTGGTCCTAGACTCTCCCAGTAGTGGAAACATCCTCTCCACATCCACTCTATCCAGGCGTTTCGCTATTCAGTACGTTTCAATGAGGTCCCCACTCATCCTTCTAAACTCCAGCGTGTACAGGCCCAGTGCCGTCAAACACTCCTTCTAAACAGGTCCAGTTTGCAAGAAGATCACTGTGACTGCAGACATTGGGTTGAATTAATACTGAATGTATAACGTCACTTGAGACGTGCTGTATCACTGCTAAAATGGATGATGTGACCAATGTCAGAGAGAGTCCCAGAGAGTTGTGTTAGAGAGTCGCAGTGGCAGAGAGAGAGTTGCAGAGAGCGTGGCACAGAGCATCGCAGTGGCAGAGAGAGTCGCAGTGGCAGAGAGCCTCACAGAGTGATACAGTGTGGAAACAGGACCTTCAGCCCAACTTGCCCACACCGGCCAACATGTCCCAGCTACACTGCTCCCACCCGCCCGGGTTGGGCAGAGTAGTCCTCGGTCCATCACTCCCTGGCGAGAGCTGGTTCAGGGCTTCAGGGGCCAGCTGTGGCCTTCACCTGAACACAGGCAGTTTAAAGGAATAGGCGACGTTTCGGGCCGAAATCCTTCTGGAAATAGGCGACGTTTTGGGCCGAAATCCTTCTGGAAATAGGCAACGTTTCGGGCCGAAATCCTTCTGGAAATAGGCGACGTTTTGGGCCGAAATCCTTCTGGAAATAGGCGACGTTTCGGGCCGAAATCCTTCTGGAAATAGGCGACGTTTCGGGCCGAAATCCTTCTGGAAATAGGCGACGTTTCGGGCCGAAATCCTTCTGGAAATAGGCAACGTTTCGGGCCGAAACCCTTACGGGTTTCGGCCCGAAACTTTGCCTATTTCCTTAGCTCCATAGATGCTGCCTCACCCGCTGAGTTTCCTTTGCTCCATAGATGCTGCCTCACCCGCTGAGTTTCTCCAGCATTTTTGTCCACCTTTTACTAACATGCACCGCCTTAACAAAGATACTTTGTAGCGCTCCGCGTCGACTGAGTAAGGAAGAAAATGGAAGTAAAGCTTCCCGCTAAATACTATTTCTAGCCAATGTTATCCTTGCTAAGATCACCAATCTTTGGGCTGGAGATCCTTGCAAGCTGAAAGGTTTTGGGTTGAAACTTGTCTCGTGTGTCGAGGTACAGTGTAAAACGTTGCTACGCATGCGATCCAAGCAGGTAGAGCACACTAGGCATAAATACAATCAAGTCAAACTCAAGCACATTAGTTAGTGCAGGATATAGTTCTCAGCATTGTAGCACATCAGTTCCACAGACAAAGTCCAATGTCCACAATGGGGTAGAGGTGAATCGGACAGTACACTAGCTTGTGGAAGGACCGTTCAGAAGCCTGATAACAGAGGGGAAGAAGCTGTTCCTGAGTCTGGTGGTTGCGGGCTTTCAAGCTTCTGTACCTTCTGCCGGACGGGAGCGGGGAGAAGAAGGAATGACCGGGATGGGACAAGTTTAGTTTAGTTCGGAGATACAGCACGAAAATAATTTTCACCTAAGCCCATTAACCTACAAACATGTACAGTATGTTTAGTTTGGATATACAGCGTAGAAACAGGCCCTTCAGCCCACCGAGTCCGCACCGACCAGCGATCCCCGCACACTAACACTATCCTACACACACACACTAGGGACAATTTACACTTATACCAAGCCAGCTAGCCTACAAACCTGCACGTCTTTGGAGTGTGGGAGGAAACCGGAGCACCCGGAGAAAACTCAGGTCACGGGGAGAAAGGTGCAAACTCCGCACAGACGGCACCCGAGGCCAGGATCGAATGTAGTTCTCCAGCATTGTGGCAGGAAGAATGGAGCAGGCGAGGAGGGAACTTTCCCTGGAGAGTTAGTCGAGCTCATAGCTCGTCAGGAAACGAAAATAAAATTTGATCTTGCAGCGTTAACTTTGTCTGGTGTTGAATCCCCAATGTCTTTGGAGCTTAGGCAGCTGGTTAAAATGGACCCAGGCACCAGTCCATACCAAACGACTATTTGAAGGACTGAAATTTGTGATGGATAGTACATAACAAACATGTTACACGCATGTTCAAGAAAGAACTGCAGATGCTGGGAAAATCAAAGGTGGACAAAAATGCTGGAGAGACTCAGCGGGTGAGGCAGCGTCTATGGAGCGAAGGAATAGGCGACGTTTCGGGACGAAATCCTTCTGGAAACGTTGCCTATTTCCTTAACTCCATAGATGCTGCCTCACCCGCTGAGTTTCCTTTGCTCCATAGATGCTGCCTCACCCATATAACCATATAACCATATAACAATTACAGCACGGAAACAGGCCATCTCGACCCTTCTAGTCCGTGCCGAACACATAATCTCCCCTAGTCCCATATACCTGCGCTCAGACCATAACCCTCCATTCCCTTCCCGTCCATATAACTATCCAATTTATTTTTAAATGATAAAAACGAACCTGCCTCCACCACCTTCACTGGAAGCTCATTCCACACAGCCACCACTCCCTGAGTAAAGAAGTTCCCCCTCATGTTACCCCTAAACTTCAGTCCCTTAATTCTCATGTCATGTCCCCTTGTTTGAATCTTCCCTACTCTCTGTGGGAAAAGCTTTTCCACGTCAACTCTGTCTATCCCTCTCATCATTTAAAAAACCTCTATCAAGTCCCCCCTTAACCTTCTGCGCTCCAAAGAATAAAGCCCTAACTTGTTCAACCTTTCTCTGTAACTTAGTTGCAGAAACCCAGGCAACATTCTAGTAAATCTCCTCTGTACTCTCTCTATTTTGTTGACATCCTTCCTATAATTAGGCGACCAAAATTGTACACCATACTCCAGAATTGGCCTCACCAATGCCTTGTACAATTTTAACATTACATCCCAACTTCTATACTCAATGCTCTGATTTATAAGATTAAACACCCGCTGAGTTTCTCCAGCATTTTTGTCCGCCTTTTACTAACATGCGCCGCCTTAACAAAGATACGTTGTAGCACTCCGCGTCGACTGAGTAAGGAAGAAAATGGAAGGAAAGCTTCCCGCTAAATACTATTTCTAGTAAGAATATTCTGCGGTGTCTGATTGTGTTGTAATTAATTTCTCCCCTACCTATAGGCTTGCATATTTATTGTTTCATGAATTAAGTATAGCAATTGGGCCAATTAAATGGCGGGTGGCCGCAAATTTAGAATATTTAGAGATCTTTAGATGTCGAATGATGCAGCATTTAGGGGGAAATGGCTGTTTCTTGATTCATTATAGATTAAATATCGGTGCAGGAGTAGAGGCCATTCGGCCCTTCGAGCCTGCACCATTCGCCATTCAATATGATCATGGCTGATCATCCAACTCAGTATCCCATCCCTGCCTTCTCTCCATACCCCCTGATCCCTTTAGCCACAAGGGCCACATCTAACTCCCTCTTAAATATAGCCAATGAACTGTGTGGCCTCAACTACCTTCTGTGGCAGAGAATTCCACAGATTCACCACTCTCTGTGGGCGAAAAAAAAATGTTTTTCTCATCTCGGTCCTAAAAGATTTCCCCCTTTATCCTTAAACTGTGTGTGTGACCCCTTGTCCTGGACTTCCCCAACATCGGGAACAATCTTCCCGCATCTAGCCTGTCCAACCCCTTAAGAATTTTGTACGTTTCTATAATATTCCCCCCCTCGATCTTCTAAATTCTAGCGAGTACTGTAGCGAGGACATAATGCGCAGGGATTGTTGGCCGGCATGGATTCGATGGGCCGATGGGCCTGTTTCCGTGCTGTGTCTCCAAATTAAACTGAACACCATTACTTTAGGTCCAGGAGTTAGAAACATAGAAACATAGAAATTAGGTGCAGGAGTAGGCCATTCGGCCCTTCGAGCCTGCACCACCATTCAATATGATCATGGCTGATCATCCAACTCAGTATCCCGTACCTGCCTTCTCTCCATACCCCCTGATCCCCTTGGCCACAAGGGCCACATCTAACTCCCTCTTAAATATAGCCAATGAACTGTGTGGCCTCAACTACCCTCTGTGGCAGAGAGTTCCAGAGATTCACCACTCTCTGTGTGAAAAGAGTTGAGGCCATTCGGCCCTTCGAGCCAGCACCGGCATTCAATGTGATCACGGCTGATCGTCCACAATCAGTACCCCGTTCCTGCCTTCTCCCCCATATTCCCTTGACTGCACCGAACCAGGAACAAAATGTGGCTGTCATGGCATATAAGGAAAACCAAATTACTGTTGTTATTTGTTTAAGATAAACGTTGCTCTCTGACTGGTGCGATTTGTTGCCAAGGTACTCAAAGGGTTAAAAGATAACTACAAATAACTGTGATTTAATTCTGCAGGTATGTAACAGAATTTGTAAACCTAGGCAATGTTTCAGCTCTCCGCACTTTCAGGGTATTGAGAGCTTTGAAAACTATTTCTGTAATTCCAGGTAAGAAGTCCACGCTCGGTGTTAGGTGTTGCATAGGCCCATGTGTACCTCCAGTTGTTTTGTGTCTTGTCATTGTGTTTGTGTGTGACCTCCCTCATTGCAGATATGTGACAGAGTTTGTGGACCTTGGAAATGTCTCAGCGTTGAGAACATTCAGAGTTCTCCGAGCTTTGAAAACTATCTCGGTCATCCCAGGTGAGCAGAAGTTTAAACACAAAGGCTGACTTTCCCCCCACCCTGTCATTGGTACACCCACATCTTTTTGACGCACCTGTTGCATGATCAACTCATCGACTCACTTGCTTTGCGGCACTTGTGAAAATGTTCTGATTTTTACCGGTTGGTTTTCCTAAAGTAAGTATCCTGCTGCTTGGTTAATATTGGGAAGAATCAAAGGTTTTAAGAACATTGATCTGAAAATAAGCTTGTGGAAACATGTATTTGTGGCTTCGGTACTTTGAGCTAAGTCTGGTAAATGCTGCACCCACGTCCCAGCCTTTCCACATCGAGCATAGAACAGTACAGAACAGGCCCTTTGGCCCAACTTGTCCACACTGGCCAACAATGTCCCAGCTACACTAGTCCCACCTGGTCCATATCCCTCCAAACCTGTCCTATCCATGTACCTGTCTAACTGTTTCTTAAACACTGGGATAGTCCCAGCCTCAACTACCTCCTCTGGCAGCTTGTTCCATACACCCACCACCCTCTGTGTGGAAAAAGTTCCTTTTCCCCTTCACCTTAAACCCATGTCCTCTGGTCCTCGATTCCCCTACTCTGGGCAAGAGACTCTGTGCATCTACCCGATCTATTCCCCTTATGATCTTGTACACCTCTATAAGACCACCCCTCATCCTCCTGCGCTCCAAGGAATAGAGGCCCAGCCTGCTCAACCTCTCTCTATAGCTCACACCCTCTAGTCCTGGCAACATCCTAGTAAATCTAAGGTCTAAGCAACATTTTTTTTTCAAACACTAACATAAATATTTGTAGTTGTCACTTCTTTCCAGTGTCCTGGGGTCTTTGGTTTCTTCCCCATTTGTTAATTCAACAGCAAGTTTTTTGAATGAGTGGGAGAAAGAATGAGTGGGAGACAGGGTTAAGGGTAGTGCCCGAGGATGTCTCGTTCTAGGCTGCGTACTTCTGTAAACAAAGTCCCAATCGTCACAGTGGCGTTGGAGTTACCATGGTTATCTTTCCACACATAGAACTTAGAAATTAGGTGCAGGAGTAGGCCATTCGGCCCTTCGAGCCTGCACCGCCATTCAATATGATCATGGCTGATCATCCAACTCAGTATCCCGTACCTGCCTTCTCTCCATACCCCCTGATCCCCTTAGCCACAAGGGCCACATCTAACTCCCTCTTAAATATAGCCAATGAACTGGCCTCGACTACCCTCTGTGGCAGAGAGTTCCAGAGATTCACCACTCTTTGTGTGAAAAAAGTTCTTCTCATCTCGGTTTTAAAGGATTTCCCCTTTATCCTTAAGCTGTGACCCCTTGTCCTGGACTTCCCTAACATCGGGAACAATCTTCCTGCATCTAGCCTGTCCAACCCCTTAAGAATTTTGTAAGTTTCTATAAGATCCCCTCACAATCTTCTAAATTCTAGAGAGTACAAACCAAGTCTATCCAGTCTTTCTTCATAAGAAAGTCCTGACATCCCAGGAATCAGTCTGGTGAACCGTCTCTGCACTCCCTCTATGGCAATAATGTCCTTCCTCAGATTTGGACACCAAAACTGTACGCAAACATTAAACTTAAAAATGCCTTCATCTAGAGGTGGGATGTTTTGCCTGGTTTAGTTTAGAGATACAGCGTGGGAACAGGCCACTGAATCCACGCCGACCAGCGATCCCCACACACTAACACTGCCCCACACACACACACACACACACACACACACACACACACACACACACACACACACACACACACACACACACACACACACACACACACACACACACACACACACACACACACACACACTGCCCCACACACACACACACACACATACCACACACACACACACACACCCCCCACACACACACACACACACACACACACACACACACACACACACACATACACCACACACACACACACTGCACCACACACACACACACACACACACACACACACACACACAGCCCCACACACACACACACACACACCCTCCCACACACACACACACACACACACACACAAACCCACACACACACACACACACCCACACACACACACACACACACACACCCACACACACACACACACACACACACACACACACACACACACACACTGCCACACACACACACACACACACACACACCCACACACACACACACACACACACACACACACACACACACTCCCACACACACACACACACACACTCACACACACACACACACGCACACACACACACACACACACACACTAGTGACAATTTACAATTTTACCAAAGCCAATTAGCCTACAAACCTGTACGTCTTTGGAGTGCGGGAGGAAACCGGAGCGCCCGGGGAGAACGCACAAACTCCGCACAGACAGCACCCGCAGTCAGGATCGAACCCGGGTCTCTGGCGCTGTAAGGCAGCAACTCCACCCACTGCACCTCCTTCAAATGCCCTTGTTTAGAATTGCAATGGAATCCACGCTGGTATAAACCATCTCATGAGCCATCGTCCCAGCCAAGCACCCATCTTGGGTCTGTCACATCATCATTAGAATTATTAATAATGATCCCCAAGGATAAACAGCTTCCATTCATACCCATCTCATAAATTGACAGCATGGCAGATATATCAAACATATTAAAGATTCCACACTCAATTTTCTATTCAATGGCTTGAAATTGCTTTGATTTTGCTTTTTCCTTTTGAGCAATATCGATCAACATTTCCATGAGAGTTGATTTATTAAAAAAAAATATATCATTCTCTATTCAGCCTTGGCGTTTAAGAGATGCATGAGCTACAAATGTAACTTGCTTGTATTTTCTCCGTGAAGTCATCCATTTGCTTCCTTAAGTAATGCTACAAGGGTTGTTTGCACCATGATCTGTTCGATTCTACCTCTGCCACAGTGGTACGTTAGTGTTTTTGTTTTTCCATCGAGAGCAAATATTTGTGTGTGTAATTTTAAAAACATCACAAAATGGACTGCCGTTAAAATCTTTATGAAATTGTTGACAATTGAACCAGCAAAATGCCAAAATGCCAAAGCACCAAATCTCCAAAGGTCTCCAAATCTTCACACCCACCATCTATTGAGTAAAATTGTTCCTTATTCCAGTCCTAAATTGCTTACTCCCAGCCCTCCCCCAATATTGTGTAGGAAGGAACTACAGATGCTGGTTTAAACCAAAGATAGACACAAAAAGCTGGAGTAACTCAGCGGGACAGGCAGCGTCTCTAGAGAGAAGGGAATGGGTGATGTTTCGGGTCGAGACCCTTCTTCAGACTGAGAGTCAGGGGAGAGGGAAATGAGAGATAGAGACGGTGATGTGGAGAGATATAGAACTAATGGATGAAAGATATGCAATAAAGTAACAATGATAAAGGAAATAGGCCATTGCTAGGTGTGAACGAGAAGCTGGTGTGACTTGGGTGGGGGAGGGATGGAGAGAGAGGGAATGCAGGGGCTACTTGAAGTGGGAGAAATCAATATTCATGCCACTGGGGTGTAAGCTGCTCAAGCGAAATATGAGATGCTGTTCCTCCAATTTGCGTTTAGCCTCACTCTGGCAATGGAGGAGGCCCAGGACACTGACCTTTCTGTCCTGGGCCTCCTCCATTGTCAGAGTGACATTAAACACAAATTAGACTATCCTGCACACACTGGGGACAATTTACATTTGCACCCAAGCCACTTGCCCTACAAACCTGCACGTCTTTGGAGTGTGGGAGGAAACCGGAGCGCCCGGAGAAAACCCACGCAGGTCACGGGGAGAACATGCAAACTTAGGTACAGTGAAAAGCTTTTTGTTGCGTGCCAACCAGTCAGCGGAAAGACAATACACGATTACAATCGAGTCGTCCCCAGTGTACAGATACATGATAAGGAAATAACTTTTAGTGCAAGGTACGATATTGTAGTTATCGTATAGATGCGAGCCTGTATTGCGCCTGAGATTAGACACAAAAATCTGGAGTAACTCAGTGGGACAGGCAGCGTCTTTGGAGAGTAGGAATGGGTGACGTTTCGGGTCGAGACCCTTCTTCGGGCTGGTTTGGGGTTCTGACTGTTGGCAGGCCAACTCCTCCTGCGATAACCGTATCGTCAAAGGTTTTTTTTTTTTCTCCCTTGACTCGTCTGAAGAAGGGTCTCGACCCGAAACATCCACCCATTCCCTTCCCTCCAGAGATGCTGCCCGTCCCGCTGAGTGACTCCAGCATTCTGTGTCTATCTTGGTTGAAACCAGCATGTGCACGTTGTATCACTGCGGTATTCATAGCAAAAGGATTTGAGTCTAGGAGCAGGGAGGTTCTACTGCAGTTGTACAGGGTCTTGGTGAGACCACACCTGGAGTATTGCGTACAGTTTTGGTCTCCTAATCTGAGGAAAGACATTCTTGCCATAGAGGGAGTACAGAGAAGGTTCACCAGACTGATTCCTGGGATGTCAGGACTTTCATATGAAGAAAGACTGGATAGACTCGGTTTGTACTCGCTAGAATTTAGAAGATTGAGGGGGGGGGGGATCTTATAGAAACTTACAAAATCCTTAAGGGGTTGGACAGGCTAGATGCAGGAAGATTGTTCCCGATGTTGGGGAAGTCCAGAACAAGGGGCCACACACACACACACACAGTTTAAGGATAAGAGACAGGTGAATTGATCATGGGGAACAAGGACATGGCAGACCAATTGAATAACTACTTTGGTTCTGTTTTCACTAAGGAAGACATAAATAATCCAGGCTAGATGCAGGAAGATTGTTCCCGATGTTGGGGAAGTCCAGAACTAGGGGCCACACACACAGTTTAAGGATAAGGGGGAAATCTTTTAGAACCGAGATGAGGAAAACATTTTTCACACGGAGAGTGGTGAATCGCTGGAATTCTCTGCCGCAGAAGGTAGTTGAGGCCACACAGTTCATTGGCTATATTTAAGAGGGAGTTAGATGTGGCCCTTGCGGCTAAAGGGATCAGGGGGTATGGAGAGAAGGCAGGTACGGGATACTGAGTTGGATGATCAGCCATGATCATATTGAATGGCGAATGGTGCAGGCTCGAAGGGCCGAATGGCCTCTACTCCACCTATTTTCTATGTTTCTATGGTATGTGGAGAGATTGGCTCGGGGATCTCTTGCTGGTTCAATTGTTCCCGACATATTCTTGAGGTCGTCATCTCTTCATTCACATCTCAGCTGAATCGATAATCAATTCGAGCTCAAATTATAAAATCATTGTCTCACGACGGCCTCGATTATTGCAATTTGCGTTCTTTAACACCAGCTCCCGGGACTGTCGAATTGGCGCTATCCGACTGACTATACTACAGTGGTCTGTGGCGGAGGGAGACAGATTCATGGAACAGTTTATGAATGTTTTGTCGTTGCTTCTGCTTCCGATTATGTCCCCTGACGCGTGATTTAGTTGACGAGTGTAAAGAATACAATACGTTATTGGGTGATAGTGTCACGGCCTGTCCCACTTGCGCGATCTTTCTCGGCGACTTCTCACGGCCATACAGGCGTCACCCCGCGACTAGTCGCGGGGTGATGCCTGTATGGTCGTGAGTAGTCGCCCAAAGAGTCGCACCTCTTTCTGGTCACCGCTGGATTTTCCACACGTCGAAAACTTCCGGCCACCTGCTGAGACTAATGACGGCTGCCGGCAGTCGCGGAAAAAACTCGCGCAAGTGGGACAGGCCCTTCCCAGATCAAAACTTTCAAAGATGCCTTCAATTGCGTATACACAACCTGTCCTGGCCAACTGGATAAGGTGAACTCAATCTGTCAGTATGAATGCTGGAGAGACTTGATTCTTTCATTTTGCTACCAAGAACATTCTTTTGTGTTGTTGCTTAAATCAAAATGAGCATCCAGTTTCCATTCGTAGGAAATACCTTTTGCAGAATGGAAATTATAGTGGATGCCGTCCAAAACATAGAAACATAGAAATTAGGTGCAGGAGTAGGCCATTCGGCCCTTCTAGCCTGCACCATTCGCCATTCAATATGATCATGGCTGATCATCCAACTCGGTATCCCGTACCTGCCTTCTCTCCATACCCTCTGATCCCCTTAGCCACAAGGGCCACATCTAACTCCCTCTTAAATATAGCCAATGAACTGGCCTCAACTACCCTCTGTGGCAGAGAGTTCCAGAGATTCACCACTCTCTGTGTGAAGAAAGTTCCACAAAGAGTCCTTGTTCCAGATTCCTCTGCCTGTTTAAGGTTTAGTTTTGTTTGTCTTTCTTCAGATACAGAACTAAACGAGTCCGCACCGACCAGCGATCACCCCGCACACGAACACTATCCCACACACGCTTTCAACAAATGCTCCTGATGGTTCAACAGATAGTTGATGGTATTTCTCCCTCTTTGATCTGCATTCTTCTAAACCCTGACTATGAAGAGAGAGCTGTATTAACTGTGTGACTGCGATCATACTTGACATGGAAGGGATACGACATGCAATGCAGATCCTGGCCAAAGCCTGTCAAACGTCCAGAGAAGTTGACCCATGTGTGACTCTGAGGATTGGGTCAACATCTTTGATGTTCTCCCCGTTTAATACACGCATTTGAACAGCGATAGAACCAACTCTGAAATGATTGGCAATTTGTCTCAGCAGTTGCGAAGCTTAAGTTCGACACATTTAGATCTCTCGAGTGCTAAACTAATTTTAGTTTAGTTCGGAGATACAGCGTGGAAACAGGCCCTTCGGCCCATCGGGTTCACGCTGACCATCGATCACTCGCTCACACACCAGTTCCCACTTTCTCATCCACTCCCTATACACACTGGGGGCCGATTAGCCGACAAGCCCGCACGTCTTTGGGATGTGGGAAGAAACCGGAGCACCCGGAGGAAACCCACACGGGTCACAGGGATGGGATATTGACCTGACAGGTTCAGAGGAGATTTACTAGAATGTTGCCTGGGTTTCAGCAACTAAGTTACAGAGAAAGGTTGAACAAGTTAGGTCTTTATTCTTTGGAGCGCAGAAGGTTAAGGGGGGACTTGATAGAGGTTTTTAAAATGATGAGAGGGATAGACAGAGTTGACGTGGATAAGCTTTTCCCACTGAGAGTAGGGAAGATTCAAACAAGAGGACATGACTTGAGAATTAAGGGACAGAAGTTTAGGGGTAATATGAGGGGGAACTTCTTTACTCAGAGAGTGGTAGCTGTGTGGAATGAGCTTCCAGTGAAGGTGGTGGAGGCAGATTAGTTTTTATCATTTAAAAATAAATTGGATAGTTATATGGATGGGAAATGAATGGAGGGTTATGGTCTGAGCGCAGGTAGATGGGACTAGGGGAGATTATGTGTTCGGCATGGACTAGAAGGGTCGAGATGGCCTGTTTCCGTGCTGTAATTGTTATATGGTTATGTGGTTATTTTGGGAGTGTTGAGCTGAGCTGTGAAGGTATAATATGGTTCTCGAAGGGAATGTTTGTACGTTCTCGATCCAGTTTTGTCTAATGGATAACCTCCACATCAAATATTCTAAGGATGGCTTATTTCTTCAGGGTGGGAAGCCTTATTGCGTAGGGGGGGGGGAGGGGAGGTGGGGGGGGGGGAGGGGAGGTGGGGGGGGGGGGGGGGGTAGCGAGCTCTTCTCAGTTACCTTTGTCATCCTAACTCCAGGATACGCCACCATTAGCCAGACGTCCATCTGACGAAGGGTCCTGAACCAAACTGTCACCTATCCATGTTCTGCACAGATGCTGCCTGACCCACTCAGTTATGTGTGCAGCAGCATCTATGGAGCTAAGGAAATAGGCAACGTTTCGGGCCGAAATCCTTCTGGAAATAGGAAACGTTTCGGCCCGAAACGGTGCCTATTTCCTTTGCTCCATAGATGCTGCCTGACCCACTGAGTTACTCCAGCACTCTGTGAAACGTCACCTATCTGCGTTCTCCACAGATGCTGCCTGACTGACCCGCTGAGTTACTCCAGCACTCTGTGAAACGTCACCTATCCATGTTCTCCACAGATGCTGCCTGACCCACTCAGTTATGGTGCAGCAGCATCTATGGAGCTAAGGAAATAGGCAACGTTTCGGGCCGAAATCCTTCTGGAAATAGGCAACGTTTTGGGCCGAAACCCTTACGGGTTTCGGCCCGAAACGTTGCCTATTTCCTTAGCTCCATAGATGCTGCCTGACCCGCTGAGTTACTCCAGCACTCTGTGAAACGTCACCTATCCATGTTCTCCACAGATGCTGCCTGACCCGCTGAGTTACTCCAGCACTTTTTGCGTCTTGTTCTGCAAGGCAGCAGATTCCTTGTTTCTACACAACCGTTCCTACTCTGCTACGTAACGCTACTTAAATCTCAACGTGGAAAAACTCTTCTGCCACTTTTGTGCAGGATATTGACAATAGACAATAGGTGCAGGAGTAGAGGCCATTCGGCCCTTCGAGCCAGCACCACCATTCAATGTGGCCAATCCTGAGTTGTCAGACTAGGTGTAACATGGATAGACATGATTCCCATTTTGATCGTAAGCAACTCCCATATTTTGTCATCTCCTAGCGGGAGTAACAGGTGACGCGGCAACCTTTCCCCCTTGTCACAAAATGAAAGCAAAAGTCTGCTGCGGTCCTTTCTCCCAAAGTTGCTCTATAAATGAGGACAAATGTTGCATTAGCCTTGCTGCGAACTATCGACGTCACTCCGAGCTTCAAGTAAGTATAAACCAAATTGATCGGTCTTCACCAACTCGTGTTTGGAAAAAGTCTTGTTTTTCCCAACAACCTTCCTGTAGTTTTGAGTTTGAGCCTTATTGAATCCATTGGCATAATGTGCACGGCCTTGCTTGCTCTTTGCATGGATTGTCTGTGGAATGCTTTTGCTTTTGAGGGATAATGCTCGCCGTTGGTTAAACAGTTCCCCTGTAATTGCTCTGATTCTGTTGGCAGGTTTGAAGACCATTGTTGGTGCCCTAATCCAGTCTGTAAAGAAACTTTCTGATGTGATGATCTTGACTGTATTTTGCCTGAGTGTGTTTGCCCTGATTGGACTCCAGTTGTTCATGGGCAATTTAAGGCATAAATGTGTCATTTGGCCTCCCAGTCCAGCGGACTTTAATGCCACCGATGAAAATGGAACAAGGCTGTTTGACTTTCGCGAGTATATTATGAATGAAAGTAAGCATTTTACGACGTTTGTCTCTAAATTTACTCGAACGAGAGTCATGTTTTCTCATGGTTTGACATCGCAAATGACTGTCGGTGATTTCCTTCTGAATAATTTCCGTCAGAATGCCTGATGCCGCTGAATGAATGTACGTACTGAGATTTGCCTCATTTGTCAGTTTGAGCGCCAATGGGGCCCGTCCCACTTGCGCGACTATTTCGGAGACTGCCGGCACCCGTCGCAGGTCGCCGAAAATGTTCGACACGTCGTCTAAAATCCAGCGGCGACCAGAACAAGGTACGACTCTTTGGGCGACTGCTCACGATCGTACAGGCTTCACCCAGCGACATGTTGCCTGTACGGTCGTGAGTCGTCTCCTCAGTCGCCCAAAGAGTCGTAGCGTCCTTCCACTTGCCGCTGGATTTTCAACGACTTATGATGGGTGCCGGCACTTCCTCCAAAATCCCTCCAAACTTTCTAACGTACGATGAGCGTTTGACGGCACTGGGCCTGTCCCCGTTGGAGTTTAGAAGAATGAGGGGGGAACCTCATTGAAACGTAAAGAATAATGAAAGGCCTGGATAGAGTGGATGTGGAGAGGATGTTTCCACTAGTGGGAGAGTCTAGAGGTCACAGCCCCAGAATTAAAGGATGTTCTTTTAGGAAAGAGATGAGGATTTGTTTTTAGCCAGAGGGTGGTGAATCTGTGGAACTCTTTGCCACAGACGGCTGTGGAGGCCAAGTCAGTGGATGTTTTTAAGGCAGAGATAGATAGATTCTTGATTAGTGAGGGTGTCAGGGGTCATGGGGAGAAGGCTGTGATTTTTTTCTCTGTACCTTTTCACATCTCTCGCTTCCCTCTCCCCAGACTCACAGTCTGAAGAAAGGTCTCGACCCGAAACGTCAGCCATTCCTTCTCTCCAAGGATGCTGCCTGACCCGCTGAGTTACCCCAGCAATTTGTGCCCATGTTAGATTTCTGAAGCTCTTCACCTCGGGTCATTAGTCTGTATCAGGTCATGAGTTACTCCAGCACTTTGTGTCTCCCTTGGGTGTAAGCAGGCATCTGCAGTTCCTTCCCACACTGAAAGGTTTTCCCCATGTCGCCTTTAACTTTGTCAATTGCAGAAAGGTGATTGTGACCATGTTGAACTTTAGTGTTTACATTTTATTGGAATTCTTTGTGTTGTGGAATAAAATATGAGATTTTTTTTTTTAAATGAATTAATTTGTTATGATTTGCTCTCATTAAAACTCTGCTCATTTCCAGCAAATTTCTACACTTTAGCAGGAATTCCTGATGCTTTGCTTTGTGGAAACGGCTCTGATGCTGGGTAAGATTTACATTCTATAAGTCCATCTTACTGTAAGCTTCTGGATTAACGTTGTTCCTGAACTCCTGTTCAGCTGTTTGATGAATGAAAGAGGCCAAACAGGTTGGAATCTAGAGACACAGAGTGATACAGCGTGGAAACAGGCCCAACTTGCCCACCCCGCCCAACAGTGTCCCATCTACACTAGTCCCACCCGCCTGCGTTTGGTCCATATCCCTCCAAACCTGTCCTATCCATGTAGAAGGGTTTCGGCCCGAAACGTTGCCTATTTCATTTGCTCCATAGATGCTGCTGCACCCGCTAAGTTTCTCCAGCTTTTTTGTGTACCTATCCATGTACCTGTCTAACTGTTTCTTAAACATTGTGATAGTCCCTGCCTCAACTACCCCGTTCCATACACCCACCACCCTCGAAAAGTGTGGAAAAGTTACCTCTCAGATTTCTATTAAATCTTTTCCCCTTCACCTTGAACCCATGTCCTCTGGTCCTCGATTCCCCTACTCTGGGCAAGAGACTCTGTGCATCTACCCGATCTATTCCTCTCATGGTTTTGTACACCTCTATAAGATCACCCCTCATCCTCCTGCGCTCCAAGGGACAGAGTCCCAGCCTGCTCAACCTCTCCCTGTAGCTCACACCCTCTAGTCCTGGCAACATCCTCGTAGAATTGTTCTCTCGACTTTGTAGACTGACTGATGTCAACCGGGCTAGAACGTTTGACCTGCTTATATCCTCCTGCTCTAGAGGGGACGAGGCTAAGGTGTCCCGTTTCTGAAAGTATGCGGAAACAAAGTGCTGAAGAATCCTTTATTTTCTCGCCCACTCGATGTATGGCTTCTTGGAGGATCATACGTTCATGAGTGATAGGAGCAGAATGAGGCCATTCAGCCCATCAAGTCTACTCCCCCATTCAATCATGGCCGATCTATCATCTCCTCCTAACTCCATTCTCCCCATAACCCCTGACACCCGTACTTAGGGCGGCACGGTGGCGCAGTGGGTAGAGTCGCTGCCTCACGGCGCCGGAGGCCCGGGTTCCATCCTGACTACGGGTGCTGTCTGTGCGGAGTTTGCACGTTCTCTCCCCGTGACCTGCGTGGGTTTTCTCCAAGATCTTCGGTTTCCTCCCACACTCCAAGGACGTGCAGGTTTGTAGGTTAATTGGCTCGGTGTAAATGTAAATTGTCCCCAGTGTGTGTGTGTAGGGTAGTGTTGGTGTGCGGGGATCGCTGGTCGGCGCAGGGTGGGGGAGTGGGGGGTGAGAGTGGGGGTGTGTGAGTGAGGGTTGGAGTGGGGGAGTGAGGGTGGGGAAGGTGCGGGAGTGGGGGTGAGAGTGGGGGTGAGAGTGGGGGAGTGTGAGTGAGGGGGGGAGTGAGGGTGGGGAAGGTGCAGGAGTGGGGGTGTGAGTGGGGTGGGAGTGGGGGAGTGAGGGTGGGGAAGGTGCGGGAGTGGGGGTGAGAGTGGGGGTGAGAGTGGGGGAGTGTGAGTGAGGGTGGGAGTGAGGGTGGGAGTGGGGGAGTGAGGGTGGGGAGTGGGGGAGGGGGGGAGAGTGAGGGTGGGGGTGGGGGTGGGGAGTGAGGGTGGGAGTGAGGGGTGGGAGTGAGGGTGGGAGTGAGGGTGGGAGTGGGGGGTGAGGGTGGGAGTGAGGGTGAGGGAGGGAGGGGGGAGTGGGGGAGTGGGGGAGTGAGGGTGCGAGGGGGGGAGTGAGGGTGGGAGGGGGGGAGTGAGGGTGGGAGTGGGGGGGGAGTGAGGGGTGGGGGAGGGCGAAAGTGGGGTGAGAGAGTGGGGGGGGTGAGTGAGTGTTTGGAGTGAGGGTGGGGGAGTGGGGGAGTGAGGGTGGGAGTGGGGGAGAGGGGGGGTGTGTGCGTGAGTGGGGGGAAGAGGGTGTGTGAGGGTGAGGGAGTGGAGAGGGGGGGGAGAAGAGGGACATGGAAGTGCAGAAACCCTTCGTTATAACATCTGAAGGAGAAATGAAATCACCATTTCCTCTCCGCTGTAATATAACTCGAGTGACTTGACCTTTGGGTTGTCTGGCTATAACAATAATTCAAAAACTGAAATTGCATTTTGTTCCATTTTAATTCGAAGCCTTGGTGAAAGATAAAATTGCTTTGTTTCTTTGCTGTGGAAACAACACCATGCAGCTTTGCAATTCCTCGTTTATAATTGAATCCAAAAGTTTAAAAAAAAAATCCCGGCATCAGATAACATATTGGTTCATTTAGTTGCCATTCCTTCCTCTTGCACTCTTTTCGAGCCAAAAGTGTTCCATTGTTATCTGTACCAGCAATGGAACAATCAACATTGCTCGCTGCGGCCTAACAGGCCGAGAAAAGCCTTCACACAGAGATAAGACTTTTGACCTACAGGATGGAAACAGTCATTGCGTGTGCTTCAAGCACAGATCGCTGGACACCTCCGCTCAGTCCACCCAGTCCTACCTGATCTCCTGGTTGCCAAACACTTTAACTCCCCCTCCCATTCCCACACTGACCTTTCTGTCCTGGGCCTCCTCCATTGTCAGAGTGAGGCCCAGTGCAAAATGGAGGAACAGCACCTCATATTTCGCTTGGGCAGCTTACACCCCAGCGGTATGAACATTGACTTCTCCAACTTCAAATAGCCCTTGCTTTCCCTCTCCCTTCCCAGTTCTCCGACTAATCTGACTGTCGCCTTGATTAAATCTTATCTCTGTGTACTTCGTTGTCGACTTCTCTTGGTTAACTATGATCTCTTCTCCATTTTCCTTGTACTGCATCCCCTTTGATGTCTTGCTCTCACACCTTCCACTTCCTTATCTCTGTGTCTCCCTCTCCCCTGACTCCCAGTCTGAAGAGGGTTCTCGACCGAAACATCACCCACCCCTTTTATCCAGAGATGCTGCCTGTCTCGCTGAGTTACTCCAGCTTTTTATGTCTATCTATGAAAGATTCTTGAATAGCTAGGGCGGTGTCAAAGGTTATGGGGAGAAGGCAGGAGATTGGAGTTGAGAGGGGAAAGATAGATCAGCCATTACTGAATGGTAGAGCAGACTCTATGAGCTGAATGGCCTCATATGTCCTGCGATCTTATGATATTTCTCTCAGCTGAAATATAAGAAACATTTAAATCATCTGGGTGAGCCGGAATGTGTGGGAAGGAACTGCAGATGCTGGTTTAAGCCGAAGATAGACACAGAATGCTGGAGTAACTCAGCGGGACGGGCAGCATCTCTGGAGAGAGGGAATGGGTGACGTTTCGGGGCGAGACCCTTCTTCAGACTCGACATGAAACGTCTTTCCACATGTCCACTTGGATGGAGAAAAATATATGATGCAATGAATTGGGAGAAAAATTGGTCATGCTTGATTCTTGGCGTTGCCGATGTCTATTTTGTATCAGTATCTTTATTTGGACATTACACTCGTGTCAAAAAATGTATGTTTGTGAAATGTCAAGTTGCAGTTCTGGAAATAGAACAGATTTAGTTAACGTCTGATCAGCAGCACTGGGCTTGTACTCGCTGGAGTTTAGAAGGATGAGGGGGTACCTCATTGAAACTTATCGAATAGTTTAGTTTAGTTTTTATTTCAGTTTAGAGATACAGCACGGAAACAGGCCCACCGTGTCAGCGCCGACCAGCGATCCCCGCACGTTAACACTACCCTACACACACACTAGGGACATTTTTTACGTTTACCAAGCCAATTGACCTACAAACCTGTACGTCTTTGGAGTGTGGGAGGAAACTGAAGATCTCGGAGAAAACCCCACGCAGGTCACGGGGAGAACGTGCAAACTCCGCACAGACAGCACCCGTAGTCCGGATCGAACCCGGGTCTCATTCGCTGTAAGACAGCAACGCCACCGCACCGCCCCATAGCGAAAGGCCTGGATAGAGTGGATGTGGAGAGGATGTTTCCACTAGTGGGAGAGTCTAGGACCAGAGGGCACAGCCTCAGAATTAAAGGATGCTCCTTTAGGAAGGAGATGAAGAGCAATTTCTTTACTCAGAGGGTGGTGAATCTGTGGGATTCTTTGCCACAGACGGCTGTGGAGGCCACAAAATGGATATATTTAAGGCAGCGATAGATAGATTCTTGATTAGTGCGGGCAGAAGGCAGGAGAATGGGGTTGGGAGGGAGAGATGGATCAGCCATTGAATGGCGGAGTAGACTTGATGGGCCGAATGGCCTAATTCTGCTCCAATCACTTATGACCTTATGAGAAAACATGGCCTGTTCTCTTTCTTTCAGTCAATGCCCTGAAGGATACATCTGTATGAAAGCAGGAAAAAATCCCAACTATGGCTACACGAGCTTTGATACATTCGGCTGGGCTTTCCTCGCCTTGTTTCGACTCATGACGCAAGACTACTGGGAAAATCTGTACCAGTTGGTAAGTAAGGAGGCATTTTATTCTTTCAAGACTGTACTCTTCTTTCACTTTGAATCGAGCAGATAATCTGTCCAAAAAATGTGCACATATAGAAACATAGAAAATAGGTGCAGGAGTAGGCCATTCGGCCCTTCGAGCCTGCACCGCCATTCAATATGATCATGGCTGATCATCCAACTCAGTATCCTGTTCCTGCCTTCTCTCCATCCCTTTAGCCACAAGGGCCACATCTAACTCCCTCTTAAATATAGCCAATGAACTGTGGCCTCAACTACCTTCTGTGGCGGAGAATTCCAGAGATTCACCACTCTCTGTGTAAAAAAATGTTTTCCTCATCTCGGTTCTAAAAGATTTCCCCCTTATCCTTAAACTGTGACCCCTTGTTCTGGACTTCCCCAACATCGGGAACAATCTTCCTGCATCTAGCCTGTCCAACCCCTTAAGAATTTTGTAAGTTTCTATAAGATCCCCCCTCAATCTTCTAAATTCTAGCGAGTACAAACCGAGTCTATCCAGTCTTTCTTCATATGAAAGTCCTGCCATCCCAGGAATCAGTCTGGCGAACCTTCTCTGCACTCCCTCTATGGCAGGAATGTCTTTCCTCAGATTAGGAGACCAAAACTGTACGCAATACTCCAGGTGTGGTCTCACCAAGACCCTGTACAACTGCAGTAGAACCTCCCTGCTCCTATACTCAAATCCTTTCGCTATGAATGCTAACATACCATTCGCTTTCTTCACTGCCTGCTGCACCTGCATGCCAACTTTTAATGACTGGTGTACCATGACACCCAGGTCTCGTTGCATCTCCCCCTTTCCTAATCGGTCACCATTCAGAGAATATCTTTTGACAAATTTGATTCTTCCAAAGTGTCATAGAGTCGTGCAGCGCGGGAACATGTTCAACTTGTCTAAGATGCCCCATCGAAGCTCGTCCCATTCACCTGTGTTTGACCCAAATCCCTCGGAACCTTTCCTCTCCCTGTCCAAATGTCTTTTAAACGATTGAGGGTGGTCATGGTGGCGCAGCGGTAGAGTTACTGCCTTACATCGATTGCAACGCCGGAGACCCGGGTTCCATCCCGACTACAGGTGCTGTCTGTACGGAGTTTGCACGTTCTCCCCGTGACCCGCGTGGGTTTTCTCCGGGCGCTCCGGTTTCCTCCCACACTCCAAAGACGTGCGGGTTTGTAGGTTAATTGGCTTCAGTAAAGAGTGTACATTGTCCCTCGTGTGTGTAGGATAGTGTAATGCCCCCTGTCCCACTTAGGAAACCTGAACGGAAACCTCTGGAGACTTTGCGCCCCACCCAAGGTTCCCGGAGGTTGCAGGTGGTTGCCGGAGGTTGCAGGTAGTGGAAGCAGGTAGGGAGACTGACAGAAAACTCCGGGAACCGCACGGAAACCTAGGGTGGGGCGCAAAGTCTCCAGAGGTTTCCATTCAGTTTTCCTAAGTGGGACAGGGGCATTAGAGTACCTGTCTAACTGTTTCTTAAACATTGGGATAGTCCCAGCCTCAACTACCTCCTCCGGCAACTTGTTCCATACACCCACCACCCTCTGTGTGAAAAGTTACCCCTCAGATTCCTATTAAATCTTTCCCCCTTCACCTTGAACCCATGTCCTCTGGTCCTCGATTCCCCTACTCTGGGCAAGAGACTCTGTGCATCTACCTGATCTATTCCTCTCATGATTTTATACACCTCTATAAGATCATCCCTCATCCTCCTGCGCTCCTAGGAATAGAGACCCAGCCTGCTCAACCTCTCCCTGTTGCTCACACCCTCTAGTCCTGGCAACATCCTCGTAAATCTTCTCTGTACCCTTTCCAGCTTGACTACATCTTTCCAGTAACATGGTGTGCGCATGCATGTGAGTGTGAGTGTGCGGGTGTGTGTGTGCGCAGGTGTGTGTATGTGTGTGTGTGTGTGCGTGCGTGTGTGTGTGTGAATATGTGTGTGTGTGTGTCTGCATGTGTGTGTATGTGTGTGTGCATGCGTGTGCGTGTATGCGCGTTGCTTGTGCATGTGTGTGTGTGTTGAGTGTGTCCGTGTGCGCGCGTGTGTGCGCGTGTGTGTGTGCGTGTGTGTATGTATGTGTGTGTGTGCATGCGCGTGTATGCGCGTTGCTTGTGCATGTGCGTTGCGTGTGTCCGTGTGCGCGTTGCTTGTGCATGTGCGTTGCGTGTGTGTGCGCGTGTGTGTGTGCGTATGCGTGTGTGTGCGCGTGTGTGTGTGCGCGTAAGCGTGCGTGTGCATTGCGTGCGTGTGTGTGTGCCTGTGCACGTGTGTTAAACATGTCGACCCTGTCATTGGAGCTGTTCATTTCTGGTCCTTGGCTGGTGGCGAATCAACGGGCATTGGCCAACTATGCGATGGAAATAGCACTTCCCTCCGTGGCTGTGCTGCTGGATGGCAGCCTGCTGCTGCGGTACTGATCCAATCTGCCACTGCTGCTGCTCCCCTGCAGCAAAACAGGGCCTGCGACGTGGCGGATCTGGGCAAAGCAATGCGCTTCAGCAAAGCTGCAGATGAATGGAAATGCATTCACGACTGATAAGACACCGCTATCATTTGACAAAGGAAGTAGCGCTGCCATTTTAGCGAGCCCCTGAAACCAGGGAACGAAAGGACCCACTTTAAAGTACAAAGCAAAATCTCACTCTGCTGAGAAGCCAGATATTTGCAGGGATATTTGCTGCCTGCTTTTAACTCTTGCTGGTGTGTTTTTGATTTTTAATACAATGCAGAAAATATTCATCTGAGGGAAATAGAGGAGGAATTTTTTGAGCTGAATTCTTCCTGAATGCAGAATAAAGGTTTAGTGTAGTTTAGTTTCAGACATACAGCGTGGAAACGGGCCCTTCAGCCCACCGTGTCTGCACCGACCAGCGATCCCCGCACATTTTGCACACACACCAAGGACAATTTGTTACATTTATACCAAGCCAATTAATCTACAAACCTGCATGTCTTTTTCTCACAGAGAGTGGTGAGTCTGTGGAATTCTCTGCCTCACAGGGTGGTGGAGGCAGGTTCTCTGGATGCTTTCAAGAGAGAGCTAGATAAGGCTCTTAAAGATGGCGGAGTCAGGGGATATGGGGAGAAGGCAGGAACGGGGTACTGATTGGGGATGATCAGCCATGATCACATTGAATGGCGGTGCTGGCTCGAAGGGCCGAATGGCCTCCTCCTGCATCTATTGTCTATTGTCTATTGAGTGTGGGAGGAAACCGAAAATCTCGGAGATAACTCACCGGGAGAAGGTACAAACTCCGTACAGACAGTGCCCGTAGTCAGGATCGAACCCGGGTCTCTGGCGCTGTTAGGCGGTAGGTTTACCGCTGTGCCGCCATCTTAACTGGAACCTTCTGCGATTTCCAATGATTGCAGCTCTGCCAGCTGCAGCACGGTGGCGCAGCGGCCTGACCGCGCCAGAGACCCGGGTTCGATCCTGACCTTGGGTGCTGTCTGTGTGGAGTTTGCACGATCTTCATGTGGTTTGTAACTCTGTAAGCGCCCTTTATGGGCGCCTATTTGCATACCTTGGCACGGTATACAAGCAAACACTTTCACCGTGACTTGCCACACATGTGACAATTAAGTATTCCATTCAATTTTAAAATTCAGTGGGTTTTCTCCAGGTGCTCAGGATTCCTCCCACATCCCAAGTACGTGCGGGTTTGTAGGTCAATTAGCCTTCTGTGAAATTGAAGTTCCTCCCTACAGCCTGGACTCTCCGTTGTTATATTTCATTATATATTGCATAGAAACATAGAAATTAGGTGCAGGAGTAGAGGCCATTCGGCCCTTCGAGCCTGCACCATTCGCCATTCAATATGATCACGGCTGATCATCCAACTCAGTATCCCGTACCTGCCTTCTCTCCATACCCCCTGATCCCCTTAGCCACAAGGGCCACATCTAACTCCCTCTTAAATATAGCCAATGAACTGTGGTCTCGACTACCCTCTGCGGCAGAGAGTTCCAGAGATTCACCACTCTCTGTGTGAAAAAAAGTTCTTCTCATCTCAGTTTTAAAGGATTTCCCCCTCATCCTTAAGCTGTGACCCCTTGTCCTGGACTTCCCCAACATCGGGAACAATCTTCCTGCATCTAGCCTGTCCAACCCCTTAAGAATTTTGTAAGTTTCTATAAGATCCCCCCTCAATCTCCTAAATTCTAGAGAGTATAAACCAGGTCTATCCAGTCTTTCTTCATAAGACAGTCCTGACATCCCAGGAATCAGTCTAGGATGTCAGACTGGGATGTCCACATTGAAAGATACGGCATGGAAACAGGCCCTTCGGCCCACCGGGTCCATGCCAGCCCTTGATCACCTGCACGCACCAGTTCCTTGCTATCCCACTTTCTCATCCACTCTCAACACGCTAGGAAGCAAATTTTGCAGAGGGCCAATTAACCTACAAACACGCACGTCTGCAGAGGCTGGTTTAAACCGGAGAGAAGGAAGGGGTGAACTTTCGGGTCTTTGGAAATGTCTGAAATGTCACCCAGTTCCTTCTCTCCAGAGATGCTGCATGTTCCGCTGAATTACTCCAGCACTTTGTGCCTTTATTTAGGCATCCATTTAATTTGAGCAATGGATTTTATGTTTCGGAAGGAACTGCAGATGCTGGAAAATCGAAGGTACGCAAAAAATGCTGGAGAAACTCAGCGGGTGCAGCAGCATCTATGTGGAGCGAAGGAAATAGGTAACGTTTTGGGCCGAAACCCTTCCGGGTTTCGGCCCGAAACGTTGCCTATTTCCTTCAGGGTTTCGTCCCGAAACGTTGCCTATTTCCTTCAGGGTTTTGTCCCGAAACGTTGCCTATTTCCTTCGGGTTTCGTCCCGAAAAGTTGCCTATTTCCTTCGCTCCACATAGATGCTGCTGCACCCGCTGAGTTTCTCCAGCATTTTTGTGTACCATCTATCTTAATAAAATCATGGGAGACCCCTTCCACCCCTGCAACGGACTGTTCCAGCTGCTACGGTCAGGCAAACGCCTCCGTTGCCATGCGGTGAGAACGGAGAGGTTGAGAAGGAGTTTCTTCCCACAGGCCATTCGGACTGTAAACTCCTATCTCACCAGGGACTAACTCTACTGAACGTTTTTCCTTCCATTATTTATTATGTAAAAGAATATGTGTGTTATGATTGTGTTTATAGGTTGTTTTGTTGTTTGTCTTTTGCACAAAAGTCCGCGAGCATTGCCACTTTCATTTCATTGCACATCTCGTATGTGTATGTGACGAATACACTTGACTTAACTTATCTCTGCCTGAATAATATCCAGTGACCTGGCCTCCGCCGCCGTCTGGGGCAGCGTAACTGACACAAGTGCGTTGCACAATTGACGTCCCCTGAAACAGTAACCGTAAGAATGTTTTGTGTTTTCGCAGACGCTACGAGCCGCCGGGAAGACGTACATGATCTTTTTCGTCCTGGTCATCTTCGTGGGCTCGTTCTACTTGGTGAACCTGATCCTGGCCGTGGTGGCCATGGCCTACGAGGAGCAAAACCAAGCCACCCTGGAGGAGGCTGAGCAGAAAGAGCAGGAATTCAAGCAAATGCTGGAGCAGCTGAAGAGGCAGCAAGAGGATGCGTTGGTGAGTGGCCCACATTTGTCCCAAAGGTTCCCGCCAAAGATGGGCACAAAATGCTGGAGTAGCTCAGCGCGGACAGGCACCATCGCTGGAGAGAAACATAGAAACATAGACAATAGGTGCAGGAGTAGAGGCCATTCTGCCCTTCGAGCCTGCACCATTCGCCATTCAATATGATCATGGCTGATCATCCAACTCAGTATCCCATACCTGCCTTCTCTCCATACCCCCTGATCCCCTTAGCCACAAGGGCCACATCTAACTCCCTCTTAAATATAGCCAATGAACTGGCCGTCAACTACCCTCTGTGGCAGAGAATTCCAGAGATTCACCACCAAAAAGGTTTTCCTCATCTCGGTCCTAAAAGATTTCCCCCTTATCCTTAAACTGTGTGACCCCTTGTTCTGGACTTCCCCAACATCGGGAACAATCTTCCTGCATCTAGCCTGTCCAACCCCTTAAGAATGTTGTAACTTTCTATAAGTTCCCCACTCGATCTTCTAAATTCTAGCGAGTACAAGCCGAGTCTGTCCAGTCTTTCTTCATATGAAAGTCCTGACATCCCAGGAATCCTTCTCTCCAGAGACGCCGCCTGCCCCGCTGAGCAACTCCAGCCCTTTTGTGTCGATCCAAGGTGGTAATTCCGGGCGGATGTGGACAAACCTTCTGGTTGGCGTCTGTCGCAATGGCACGGTGGCGCAGCGGTAGAGTTGCAGCCTCACAGCGCCAGAGACTCTACCGCTGCGCCATCGTGTCTGTCGACTGTATTTCTAGCGGTTTCTGTTATTGGAATATAATATATTATTGACGCAGGTTATAGCATGTCATCCATTCCACGCTGCTCAATTCTTGGGCTTGCAACGTGGTGTGAATTTTTAGCCATTCGAACTTGTCTAAGACGGCGTCCATTTTAATTTGGAAAGTTTTCGACTCTGTAATGAGATATGAGCAGGTTTCAAGCATTCGGAACGATACTGGAGGAACAACAATCAAATAATATCATATTTAAAAATAATGTTGAAACAACGCGGTGGCTCAGCGGTAGAGTTGCTGCCTCACAGCGCCGGAGACCCGGGTTCCATCCTGACTACGTGTGCTGTCTGTACGGAGTTTGCATGTTCTGCCCGTGACCCGCGTGGGTTTTCTCCGGGCGCTCCGGTTTCCCCCCACACTCCAAAGACGTGCAGGTACCTTTTTCTGGTCGCCGCTGGATTTTGTGATGGGAATTTCTTGTCGGAAGGGCTCCGAAAGGAAAGGTCGCCCTTCCGATCGAGGTGATGATATTCCTGCCGTTGCTTTGCCCCGCGCGCGAAATGTTCCTCGCTACCCCAAGCGCTGACCTGTGCGTTCCTCCACAGATGGCGGCGGCGGCGGCCACCTCTGCGGGGACGGTCTCGGAGGACGCGCTGGACGAGGAGGAGGAGGGCCAGATGTCGCAAAGCTCGTCGGAGCTGTCCAAGCTCAGCTCCAAGAGCGCAAAGGAGCGGAGAAACCGGCGCAGGAAACGGAAGCAGACCAGGGGCCACTCGGAGGGGGAAGAGAAAGGAGACCATGAAAAAATCTTAAAGTCGGAATCTGAGAATGGAATCAGTAAACGGGCCAGACATTTAGCACATGGAATGAAATACCCCATGAATCAGGTACAGCCTCTCGTTTCCGTTGTTAAGTCGCAACATACTACTGAGACGTACTAAAAGTCGTTCCACCATCTAAATGAAGGTCGTTCAGTGCGATGGATCATGGGGTCTATCTTGCTCAATTGCACTGTATATTCACATCCCGTTAGTTTCAGTTGAGTTTATTGTCATGTGTACCGAGGGTACAGTGAAAAGCTTTTTTGCTGCGTGCTATCCACTCAGCAGAATGACGATACATGATTACAATCGAGCCGTCCACAATGAGTAACGTTCAGTGCAAGGTACTTGACAGTAAAGTCCGATTAAAGATAGTCCGAGGGTCTCCACAATGAGGTGGATAGTAGTTCAGGACCACTCTCTGGTTGTGGTAGGATGGTTCAGTTGCCTGATCACAGCTGGGAAGAAACTGCCCCTGAATCTGGAGGTGTGTGTGCGTTTGTTTTCACACTTCTGTACCTCTTGCCCGATGGGAGAGGCCGGGGTTGAGACTGGTCCTTGATGATGCTGCTGGCCTTGCCGAGGCAGCGTGAGGTGTAGATGGAGTCGATGGATGGAAGGAAGGAAGGTTGGTTTGTGTGTGTGTGTGATGGTCTGGGCTGCGTCCACAATTCCTCGCTACTCCTTGTGTCCTTGGATGGGGCCAAACAATGAAAGCTACAATTCACCAGTTTGATGGATGAACTAATTACAAAACACATTGATGTTGTCACAACTGAACGCGTGGAGCTGTGAAAATCCCTCAGCAGGAGAGAGTTTAGCATGTTTAAACTCTAACGCTGAAGTCATTTCTGCTGTAGATGTCACATTTGCCTTCACTTTGCGTTTAATTTCCTTATACCCGAAGATCACCCCTCACCCCTCATCCTCCTGCACTCCAAGGAACCAAGTCCGATCCTGCCCAACCTCTCCCTGTAGCCTAGTCCATCATCATACTCATCTGTTGAGCCTTTGGCAGAAAACTTTGCTAGAATGTAATCGATCACCTGAGTTGATCAGTGATCTGACTGATCATTAGATATTATTGATCATGGCACCCATCCAATGATCTGCTTGAGATGGGTCACTCATTGCACAGGGAATTGAAGACTGGTATCATAGTCATACAGGCCCTTCGGCCCAACTTGCCCATGCTAACCTAGATGCCCCATCTACTCTAGTCCCACCTGCCCATGTTTGGTCCATATCCCTCTAAACCTTTCCTATCCATGGACCTGTCCGAATGCCTTTCAAATAGTCCCTGCCACAACTGCCTCCTCTGGCAGCTCGTTCCATACACCCACGACCCTGTGTGTGAAAACGTTACCCCTCGGGTTCCTATTAAATCTTTTCCCCCTCACCTTAAACCTATGTCCGCTGGTCCTCGATTCCCCTACTCCAGGAAAAAGACTCTGTGTGTCTACCCTATCTATTCCCCTAATGTGGATTCCCTTCAGTTCCTCCCTCCCTCTAGATCCTCAGTCCCCGAGTATTTCTGGGAGACCTCCTCTGCACTCCCTCTATGGCAATAATGTCCTTCCTCAGATTTGGAGACCAAAACTGTACGCAAAACTGTACTGTTAGCGTGCGGGGATCGCTGGTCGGCGCGGACTTGGTGGGCCGCAGGGTCAGTGTCAGTGTCCACGCTGTATCACTAAACTAAACTGGAACGTACTGGAGCACAAGGAAGAACTCCAAATTACTGTGACCCCTCAGCTGGCTGAGAAGATAGTTTACCTCAAGTGTAACTGATGGGGGTTTTTTTTGTGAAGATAGGCACAAAATGGTGGAGTAACTGGAGTGAAGATAGACACAAAATGGTGGAATGGGCGGCGTTTGGGGTCGAGGCATTTTTCCGTTGGTCGGCCAATATTTCACACGCTGACTGTTTGTTGTCTTGCTTGTTTCCCCTTGTAGTCTCAGCTGAGCATCTTGGGGTCGCCGAACCTCACCCGATTCGACAGCAAAAGCAGCATTTTCAGCATCCGAGACCGCAAGGAGCCCAGTTCGGAGACGGAGTTCGCCGACGACGAGCACAGCACGGTGGAGGAGACGGACGGCAACCGCAAGAACTCGCTGTTTGTCCCCAACAAGGAGCCCTACCGACGGAACAGCTACAGCGGCTACAGCCAGCCCAGCAAGTCGTCCAAGATGTTCCCAGTGCTGCCGGTCAATGTGAAAAGGAACAGTACTGTGGACTGCAATGGTGTGGTCTCCCTTATCGGTGGCCCTGGAGCCAACATGCCTGGTGGACGTCTACTGCCTGAGGTGATAATAGATAAGGCAGCTACCGATGACAGTGTAAGGAAGCCAATGAGTAGATCAGTTTAGGCATGGCGGTCTATCTAACCTCTCCGCATTGATGTATGCCGCCCTTCCTGACACAAGATGCCATTTACGAATGGAAGTTGGATTGTGCATCAGAACCTCCATCCACTTCTCCAAACCAGTTGCTCAATTGGGAAGTTAAACCCCCTCCCCCCCCTTCTTTGAAAATGACCTAGGATGAGTAATCTTAATGTGAAAAATTGAATCCTTTTCCACCCAAAGCAATCTTTTTAATTAAATTCCAATCACCTGTCTAATTTTTTTAATATTCGTCAATGCGAAATGACACTTTTTTTTGTTTGCAGAATGCTTTGGCAGTGTCCATTATTAGTCTTGGAGCGATACAGTGTGGAAACAGGTAGACAAAAATGCTGGAGGAACTCAGCGGGTGCAGCAGCATCTATGGAGCGAAGGAAATAGGCAACGTTTCGGGCCGAAACCCGGAAGGGTTTCGGCCCGAAACGTTGCCTATTTCCTTGGGTTTCGGCCCATTCCCTTCGCTCCATAGATGCTGCCTCACCCGCTGAGTTTCTCCAGCATTTTTGCCTACTTTCAATTTTCCAGCATCTGCAGTTCCTGCTTAAAAACAGTGTGGAAATGGGCTCAACTTGCCCACACACACCGGCCAACATGTCCCAGCTAGACTAGTCCCACCAGCCCGCGTTTGGTCCATATCCTTCCAAACCTGTCCTATCCATGTGCCTGTCTAACTGTTTCTTAAACGTTGGGATAGTCCCAGCCTCGACTACCTCCTCCGGCAGCTCGTTCCATACACCCACCACCCTCTGTGTGAAAATTGGGCTAGATGCAGGAAAAATGTTCCCCGATGTTGGGGGAGTCCAGAACCAGGGGTCACATACAGTTAAGAATAATGGGTGGCCCATTCAGGACTGAGATGAGGAAAAACTCATAGAGTTTTCACCCCTAGAGTTGTGAATCTGTGGAATTCTCTTCCACAGAAGGCAGTGAAGGCCAATTCATTGGATGTTTTCAAGAGAGAGATAGGTTTAGCTTTTGGGGCTAATGGAATCAAAGGATATGGGGGAGAAAACAGGAACAGGGTACTGATTGTGGATGATCGGCCATGATCATATTGAATGGCGAATGGTGCAGGCTCGAAGGGTCGAATGGCCTCTACTCCTGCACCTATTATCTATGTTTCTATAGTGCTGTAGCCTTAGATCTAAGCACAAATCCCATTGAATAGAGCATCTTACTCGGAGAACACAATAATAACGGCTGACAGTGCAATTCCGAGGTCAACTGTGGAGCCCATTTCTCTCCCCGTCCCTCTCCGGCTTTTGACCACGGCTAATCCAGGAATCGGGAACATAATTGAGAACGTCTTCCAAATTATTTGGGTGGAAAAAAGGACATTTATTCAGGATTGCTACTGATTGCATTCTAAGGCATTTTCTGGGAATCCTGCAACCAGCATTCAATTCCCTACTTTCCCTGTCTCCCTCATTTAATGAACACTTAGCTAGAGGTGTATATCTTTAGAAGTAGCATGCCTGCAGTGCTTCACTAATGCTTGCCATCTACTGCATGAGGCATGTAGAATCATGTAGATATGGATGATGTGAGCTATGGTTCGTTAAGGACGCAGTTTAAACAGACAGTATCCTTCCTCTCTGCGTTGTGTGCTCTGTGTTTCATCGAGAAGATGCCCGACCTGTGTCTGAAGGCCAGCGTTTAGCGTTGTGGCTCATGCGACTAACCTTGCGTTCTCCATTGAAAATCATTTTGTGTCTCGTTAACGTTGACGGTCGGGCCAAGTGCCAAGTGGGACGGGCGCAGTTGTTTGGAAACTGTCGCCGATATCTCCTGGGGGATTATCCCAGGCGCAGGGGTAGACACGCTGCTTTACAGTGCTTTCGGCGCCGGAGACCCGGGTTCCATCCCGATCACGGGTGCTGTCTGTACGGAGTTTGCACGTTCTCCCCGTGACCCGCGTGGGTTTTCTCCGGGTGCTCCGGTTTCCTCCAACACTCCAAAGACGTGCGGGTCTGTAGGTTCATTGGCTTGGTATAAATGTAAATTGTCCCTAGTGTGTGTGTAGGATAGTGTTAGTGTGCGGGGATCGCTGGTCGGTGTGGACTAGATGGGCCAAAGGGCCTATTTCCGCACTGTATCTCTAAACTAAATGAAAGCGTTATATATTTCAAAAAGCCTTGCCTTCACAAATGGATTTGATGAATTGGGATGGGTTAGCGGTTTCATATGTTTTAAAGAAAGTGGGTAAAAATGAAATACAAATGCCTTTTATCGGCTTGCGATAATTTATCTTTTTTTAGCAAGATGAATACAAAAAGCTGGACTAACTCAGCGGGTCAGACAGCATCTCTGGAGAAAAGGAATAGGGGATTTTTTGGGTCGAGACCCTTCTTCAGAAATATGTATTTATAAATATATATTTCATTTATTTTACTCAGAAGACCCTAACGGTGGTTTGTGGCGTTGTTGGTTCATAGGACCAAACAGCTGAGAGGTTTTAGAGTCACACGGCATGGATTCAGGCCGTTCAGCCCATCATGCCCCATCTATATTCGACCCACCTGCCTGCATTTAGCCCATATCCCTGCAAACCTTCCCTGTCCTTGTCCTCAAACTGCGGAGCATCCTGGACAATACAGCTCACCCCCCCTCCGTGACACCACTGGCCAACCTGAGGAGCACCTTCAGCAACAGACTGGTCCCACCAAGATGCAGCACAGAACGACACAGGAGTAGAATTAGGCCATTCGGCCCATCGAGTCTACTCCGCCATTCAATCATGGCTGATCTATCTCTGCCTCCTAACCCCATTCTCCTGCCTTCTCCCCATAACCCCTGACACCCATTCCAATCAATAATTTGCCTATCTCTGCCTTAAAAAATATCCACTGACTTGGCCTCCACAGCCCTCTGAGGCAATGAGTTCCACAGATTCACCACCCTCTGACTGAAGAAGTCCCTTCTCGCCTCCTTTCTAAAAGAGCGGCCTTTAATTCTGAGGCTGTGACCTCTGGTCCTAGACACTACTACCAGTGGAAACATCCTCTCCACTTCAATGCTAGTCTCACCTGCCTGCATTAAGCCCATATCCCTCTGAATGGTTCCTATCCATGTACCTGTCCAAATGTCTTTGAAATGTTGTGATAGCCCTGGCTCGACTTTCCTCCTCCAGCTACCTCCTCTGGTCTGAAGAAGGGTCTCGACCCAAAACGTCATCTATTCCTTTTCTCCAGAGATGCTGCCTGACCCCGCTGAGTTGCTTCAGAATTTTAGAGTCATAGAATGATACAGTGTGCAAACAGGCCCTTCGGCCCATCTTGCCCACACCGGCCAACATGCCCCCATCTACACTTGTCCCACCTGCCCGCGTTTGGTCCATATCCCTCCAAACCTGTCCTATCCATATACCTGTCTAACTGTTTCTTAAACGTTGGGATAGTCCCAGCCTCAACTACCTCCTCTGGCAGCTCGTTCCATACACCCACCACCCTCTGTGTGAAAAAGTTACCCCCCAGATTCCTAGTAAATCTTTTCCCCTTCACCTTGAACCCATGTCCTCTGGTGCTCGATTCCCCTACTCTGGGCAAGAGACTCTGTGCATCTACCCGATCTATTCCTCTCATGATTTTATACACCTCTATAAGATCACCCCTCATCCTCCTGCGCTCCAAGGAATAGAGTCCCAGCCTACTCAACCTCTCCCTGTAGCTCACACCCTCTAGTCCTGGCAACATCCTCGTAAATCTTCTCTGAGCCCGCTGAATTTTGGGCCTATCTTCCAGCACATTCCATACGCCCACCACCCTTTGTGTGAACACGCAGCCGAGCGCCAAACGGCCATTGTGTAGGCAGGCTGTTGTTTGCAAGAGGAGAACCCATGCAAAGATGTTACCTTGCTCAGTAACATGATCGTTAACATGGGCTGACCGAGAGATTGTGCCGTGCAAACTATATATAACCTCCTCCCAAAAGGAGGGCCAAGCCATTCTGTTTGTGGATAGGTGATAACCAGTTCAAAGATGGTCGCAATAGATGCGGCAGGCTTTTATAAAAGGAAGGCCCAGCACTGCAGCTGAAATATTCGTTGCATTCATGGCAAAGTGCCAGCGACTGCAGTCTGCACGTTAACCCTTTCACAAACTCGATTTGCACATTTTCACCGAAGCTCGCCTTCGATGTAATCAACGCTGGCAGAATAGAAACAGAAATATATTTTACAACCAAAAGAGAATGCAAACGAACACTGATCACGATGGCAGCTTGACACAAAAACGCTGGAGGAACTCGGCTGGGCAGGCCGCATCTCTGGGGAGAAGGAGCGGGTGAGGTTTCGGGTCGAGACCCTTCTGAAACGTCGCCCATTCCTTCCCTCCGGAGATCTGCCTGAGTTACTCCAGCCTTTTGGTGTCCATCTTCGGTTTAAACCAGCATCTGCAGTTCCTTCCCGCACAGGATCGTAGTTTCGTCCTTCGGAGCCAGTGTTGCTCATTTTTGGAGCGTTCCCCGATTTTAGTCACGTGCGTGACGTACGGTTTATTTGGCCCAATGGATATGACGAAGGATACTGTCTCGTTAATCACATTTGGCAAAATGCATGAGCTTGCACTTGCTCTGACTGATGTTGGCTTTGCACAGTGTGTTCACCAGGTCTCTCTGAAGCAAGGATTGAGAAGCACCCAGACGTCGAAAACTGTTGGAGACATCTGATCAGTTCATTTTATTTAACGCTGATCATTGTTCTATGCTGATCAATCGAAATTATGCTGTTGGATGCCATTAGACAAATGTTGACCTTTAAGTCTCTCTCTGTCGCTTAAGCAGAGATATCAGTCACTTCTCTGAAGTTGTGGTTTGATTTGAGTTTAGGGGCTGGGGAAAAAAATCTAGAGAGAGCATTTGTATTCTTGTAACTTGCAGCATAATTTAAAGACCAGGGCTCAAACCCTGGCTGGTTAAGCTAGCTGATTGTTCAATGAAATCATTTGCGTTTAGTATTCTAGCCAGGCTTGAAGTACACGTGTTGTGCTCCAAGTTTTTGGCACTTGGACTTTTACAACGCCAGTGCGAAATGCAGGAAGTTGACTTTCTGTGTCCCGATCACTTTGACCCAAGTGCTGCGTCCAACTTAGTGTGGATGGAAATTTAAAAGCACAATTATCAAAAATAAGATGCCTTTTTTCACACAAGAAAAATGTTCCCACTGGGATCATTTGAAAGATCTGCTTGCATTAAGTTGTTGTTCATTGCAGCTGGCACCTAGGCCTGAGAAGTTGGTTTACGGCCTTCTTCGAATGGATGACTTCATCCCTTGAATGAACAACATCTGAATTGCCACAAAGCAGAGATCCTCCCCCCCCCCCCCTGACATAAAGCATGTGATGTCATCTCACTGGGCGACAAGTTCGTGTTGTAAATGGCTCCAAATAGCGCACTTTGGTTCACGAAAACCAGACAGCGGTTTGGATCGTTGGAGATCAGAATCCAATCATTTACATTGCCAATGACTGCTCCCCCCCTCTGGCAGCAGACTAAAAACATTGGTCTGAGCTGGGGGGGGGGGAATGAACGTGAGCTGAATTTACCCAGCTAAACTCAGGAGACCCGGCACAAAGATGTCGCCCTCTCGTGACTGGAAGCGTAGACGCGGCATACATTTATAAAAGAAAGGGCCAGCCATCCAGCTGAGACATTTGTTGCTCCAAAGGCAACACACCACAGACTGCAATCTGTGCCTGGTTACCATTTAACCAACCCGATGTGCACATTATCACCAAATTGCGAAAAGCTAAATTATTGGGGAGCAAGTTGAAATGGAGGGGGGGTGGTGGGAATTCTTTTGGGCAGTGGATGAACAGAGGATAGTAAAATCTCCACATCTGGAACCTGGATTTGAATCCAGCCTATGTTGACAAGGCCTCTTTTTTTCCTCTGGCCCTGATTTTCTTTCTGCAAGTGTGTGTTTATCCCAATTGGCAATTTCACTGGGAAGTCTGTCAATAGCTAGGTGTAAAATGTTAACAATGCTTTGCACTGTAGGTGATGGTGAGGGGGGTGGGGGGAGAGACTGAGGATGTAGACAGCTTACCTTGCTAGCCTCAATGTTCCATACTGATACAGAGATACCAAAAGTGTTTCATACCTTTGCTATTTAGATCTTTTTTTTTATCGGAGATGGGCTCGGAAAAAAAAAATATCCTCAGAGATGACCTTACTCTCCACTGCAAGTGTGGGGGGAAAAAGGCATGTACGTTGGTGACTCTATAAAAACCCAAACCTAGTGGAAAGACCTCTGAGGATATCTTCCGGCCAAGTATACCCATCTTAAAACTTGCTTTTCAAAATATTATTTTTTGAAAATTAATTATTTTTTTTAAAAAGCACATCAAATTTGTTTTTGTACAAGGTGACAATTAGGCTGTAAAAGGGCGTGGCATGGTCTTTAATTGTGAGGCGAAGTTTACCTCAAATCATCTTTGCTTTCTGGCAAACACGACTTGATTGTGAAGCCTTTGGCCTAGCTGAAAGAAAATGGCCGATTTCTATCCGTAAATATTTTTCACCGCTTAATGCATTCTCTCTGTTCAAATATTGGTCGTGTTAAACATTTTTGGGTCCCACCTGTATCAGTGAAGGTGTTTTCGTAGCTTTGTTGGTAAAGGTAAACGCCCGTCATGTTGTGTGAGTTTCACGTTCTGTCGGTATTTGCATGAATCTGTTCTCACGAATGCTCTCAGTGGAAAGTTCTTGGCTGTCGTGTTGCATTTTATCGTGTCGTCTTTTTCCTCGTTACGATTCACCTTTCACTTGGTTTTCCGTTCTCTGGTCCTTTCTCTTTCCAGAAGGGAGGCCTCCCGTTCCATGCCGTATATCTGCCCTAACTGCTCGTGAGAATGCAAATATCGAATGTCCTTCAGAATAATTTCCTTCCTTGTTCCCCCCCCCTACCCCCTTGGAGAAGTGGGGAAGCCATCAACCGCTAGGCCTGATCTGGCCAAACGCAGTACCAGAGGGGTTAATACCTCGATGGTGTGGGTGCATCTCAAGAACCTCATGTTATCTTCCTAATCCCTTCAGCCTAACTGGAGAGCTCGATGGTTCCTCCATGGGATTGCGATGGAGGGAAACTGAACCATCAAGTCAATCCAAGATGGACACTAAATGCTGGAGTAACTCAGCGGGACGGGCCGCATCTCTGGAGAGAAGGAATGGGTGACGTTTCGGGTCGAGACCCTTCTTCAGACGGATCTATGTCCAAAACGTCATCCATTCCTTCTCTCCAGAGATGCTGCCTGACCCGCTGTTACTCCAGCATTTTGCGTCTATCTTTGGTTTAAACCAGCATCTGCAGTTCCTTCCTACACATCAAGTCAATCTATTCTGTCCCAAGACACTTCCTCATATTTTGCTGGAGTTCAGTTGCCTATTAAGTCCAAAAATGTTAGCTAGGATGACGTGGTAGTGGTTTACAGGAGTGTCTAAATTGGATCAGGATTCTATGCTTTGGATAAGACATAAGAAAGTCCCACCTGCACCAAGGATGTTAAGAATCCTTGCTGCTTTTTAAAGCAGAGCAGAGGATTCATCCAGGGTCTTGAGCAACACTCCATCTTATTTGCTGTTTGTGGGATATTGCTTTGTGCAAAATGGCCACCACGTTTGTTCAAAATGGCCACCACGTTTGTTCAAAATGGCCACCGCGTTTGTTCAAAATGGCCACCGCGTTTGTTCAAAATGGCCACCACGTTTGTTCAAAATGGCCACCGCGTTTGTTCAAAATGGCCACCACGTTTGTTCAAAATGGCCACCACGTTTGTTCACCACCACGTTTGTCTGCCTAATGGTTTCCGCTTTCCAAAGGGGAATTCATCGTGTGCCAAATGCTCTGACCTATTCCTGAGCGATGTGATCTGATGCACGTGGCCTTTGTTGTGGTTGATTGAAGCAACGTTGATGTGGTCTTGGTGCCTGATTTTTACTCGTCTTGGCAAAATAGAGCCAGGAAAATAGGAGGGGGTTGAGTCATTGAGAATTTTTAAATGTATTTTGTTAAAATCGTTGAATAATCAAATGCGAGGTCCCTTTGATTACTGCTTGCTGTTGGACCTTGCTGAGAAATGGAGTTTTTAAATGAGTGAAACTGTGGTGCGTTTGGTAAACTAGCGGCTGAGGGCCTGAGGGGAATCGAATGATGATTGTGTGAAGTATTAGCACGCATCCAGTGCCCATTCAACTGCAACTTCAGGAGTGTGGAGCAGTCATTTGGGCAAGCGTGTCGAGGTATAGCTAGCTGTCAACGTGGATGACATTATCTCCTTTTCCACCTTGGGCAGTAGTGTTGCTGCTTCACAGCGCCTGAGGCCCGGGTTCCATCCTGACTACGGGCGCTGTCTGTACGGAGTTTGCACGTTTTCTCCGTGACCTGCGTGGGTTTTCTCCGGGTGCTCCGGTTTCCTCCCACACTCCAAAGACGTACAGGTTTCGAGGTTAATTGGCTTGGTGTAAATGTAAATTGTCCCTCGTGTGTGTAGGATAGTGTCAGTGTGCGGGGATCGCTGGTCGGTGCGGACTCGGTGGGCCGAAGGGCCTGTTTCCGCGCTGTATCTCTAAACTAAATCAAAGAGTTATATATTTGGGTAACATGATGCCCACCAGCTGTGCAGAAGTGCTGACCAGGGAGTTGTGGTGAATAACAATTTGTCACTAGAAATAGGAGAGTCGATGGCAGGTTTCTAAACTTTGCTCTGCTTATCCAGTGCAGGAAGAAGTTTCTTCACCTCACAAGGTCATTTATAAGTGAAGTCATCGAGTCATAGAGTGATACAGCGTGGAAACAGGCCCTTCGGCCCAACTTGCCCACACCGGCCAACATATCCCATCTACACTAGTCCCACCTGCCTGCGTTTGACCCATATCCCTCCAAACCTGTCCTATCCATGCACCTGTCTAACTGTTTCTTAAACGATGGGATAGTCCCAGCCTCAACTACCTCCTCTGGCAGCTTGTTCCATACACCTACCACCCTCGAAAAGTGTGGAAAAGTTACCTCTCAGATTTCTATTAAATCTTTTCCCCTTCACCATGAACCCATGTCCTCTGGTCCTCGATTCCCCTACTCTGGGCAAGAGATTCTGTGCATCTACCCGATCTATTCCTCTCATGATTTTGTACACCTCTATAAGATCGCCCCTCATCCTCCTGCGCTCCAAGGAATAGAGACCCAGCCTACTCAACCTCTCCCTGTAGCTCACACCCTCTAGTCCTGGCAACATCCTCGTAAATCTCCTCCGAACCCTTTTCCAGCTTGACAACATCTTTCCTATAACACGGTGCCCAGAACTGAACACGATATTCTAAATGCAGTCTCACCAACGTCTTATACAACTGCAACATGACCTCCCAACTTCTATACTCAATACTCTGACTGAAGGTAGTTGCCATTTATTTGTACTGTCATACAAAATGCTCAGTAACAGAGGTAAGGTTCTACCTCTATGACGCAGGGCAGCTACATTATAGGTTTACCCAGAATGTTGTCTGGATTAGAAGGTTTCAGCTCCAAGGTTGGACAGACGTCATGATCGTACATACCTGGGACAAGTTGTGTACGTAGAGAGGCAAGTGGGTGCTGAAATGGGGATGTATTGGAGATTCGGGCCTACATCAGAGGCCTGAGTAGATCGATGGGTTAGGACTGAAGGGATAGACACAAAATGCTGGAGTAACTCGGCGGGACAGGCAGCATCTCTGGCGAGAAGGAAGGGGTGATGTTTCGGGTCGAGACCCTTCTTCAGGCTGATGGTGCGTTAGGACTTGTAGAAGTCAGGAAACTGGTAGGTTGGGATGTTCACGCCTGGCAGAGGAGGTTTACCAGAACGCTGCCGGGATTAGAGGGTTCCAGCTACAGGGAGAGGCTGGACAGACTTGGATCGTTTTCTCTGGAACGTCAGAGGTTGAGGGGGGGACCTGATAGAAGTGTATAACATAATGAGAGGCATAGATAGGGTAGACAGTCACAACCTTTTCCCCAGGGTGGAGATGTCAAACACTAGAGGGCGCAGCTGTAAGGTGAGAGGGGGAAAGTTTAAAGGAGATGTGTGGGGCAGGTTTTTTTTACACAGAGGGTGGTGGGTGCCTGGAAGGGGTGGGGGGTGGAGGTGGAGGCAGATACCATAGTGGTGTTTAAGAGACAGTTAGACAGGTGCGTGGATATGCAGGGAATGGAGGGATATGGATCACGTGAGGGCAGAGGAGATCAGTTTAACTTGGCATCACGTTCAGCACGGACACTGTGGGCTGAAGGGCCTGTTCCCGTGCTGTACTGTTCTATGGCCTATCTCTGAAGAACATTGACCTGCATGCACGTCCTTAGAGGAGTTATTTCCACTCCAGGAACTTGCAAAGCAGTATAGACGTTCGAGCTATAAACCTGTCTCGAACCGAAAGGAACAGCCACTCAAATTGCAAGCCGAGAGGAAGATGGGACATGATTAACAGGAGCACGGTATATCGGAAATGAAAAGGTTGCAATCATTTATCCGTTTTTAATGCGACAGGATGGGGACGCCATGAAATTGCGGTCGCATGAAAATCGGCGAGGTATCTTTGCACGACAGTGTGCGGGACCAGCGCATTTTTTAACGCTGGGAAGGGCTGATGGCACGCGTGACGCCTTAACAATGGTGCTTGGCAGGAACCCCAATGCAGCTGTCTTCTTCCTTTCTCCCCACGGAGCGAGAGGCAGAGAGAAAGTGAATCACTTGGAGCCGACTCTGCTACCCAGTCAGCAGAAACAGACTCGCACAATCATTCCCCTTCACATTTGGTGTCACCACCAGAACCAGGACAACAACAATCGCGCCGCTGAAGATGGGATATTTTAATATACTGCAGCTTTGAAGATGCAACGCAGAAACAGGCCCTTCGGCCCACCGAGCCCGTGCCGACCAGCGATCCCCGCACACTAATACTGTCCTGTGCGCGCACACACACACACACACACACACACACACACACACACACACACACACACACACACACACACGCGCACACACACACACACACACACATATATATACACACACACACACACATATATACATATATACACACACACACACACACACACACATACACACACACACACACACACACACACACACACACACACATATATATACACACACATATATATATATACACACACACACACACATATATATACACACACACACACACATATATATACACACACACACACACACACACACACACACACACACACACACACACACACACACACACACACACACATATATATACACACACACATATATATATACACACACACATATATATATATACACACACACACACACACACACATATATATATACACACACACACACACACATATATATATATACACACACACACACATATATATATATACACACACACACACACACACACACACATATATACACACACACACACACACACACACACACACACACACACACATATATATACACACACACACACACACACACACATATATATACACACACACACACACACATATATATATACACACACACACACACACACACACACACACACACACACACACACACACACACACACACACACACACACACACACACACACACAGTTTTACACTTTACCCCAAGCCAATTAACCTACAAACCCGCATGTCTTTGGACTGTGGGAGGAAACTCGAAGATCTCGGTGAAACGCCACGGGGAGAACATACAAACTCCGTACAGACAGCACCCGTGGTCAGGATGGAACCCGGGTCTCCGGCGCTGTGAGGCGGCAACTCTACCGCTGCGCCACCACGGTTACAAGGGAAGAAAATGGCCTTGTCCCGCGTGCCAAACATAGCCTATACAATCCCGGAATTACTGGAGAGTAACGGGGACTAATCGCCCCCTCGTGTGTAGGGAGCGGATGAGAAAGTGGAATAACACAGAACTGGTGATCAATGGTCAGCATGGACTCAGTGGGCCGAAAGGCCTGTTTCCACGCTGTATCTTTCCAATCAACTCAACCGGGCATCAGGGGTTATGGGGAGAAGGCCGGAGAATGGTATTAGGAGGGGGAGATAGATCATGATAGAATGGCAGAGTAGACTTGATGGGCCAAATGGCCTCATTCTGCTCATGAATCAATACTAAACATGAATTCAATCAAGCCTAACACAAGTACATCAGTTGGAGCAAAGAGCAAAACTCCAGAGTGCAGAATATATGTTCTCTGTATTGTCGCATAACAGTTCCAGAGGAGAAGTGCAATGCCTACCACAGGGTAGGTTGGAGGATTTGTTTATGTAAAGGAGGTGGTGGAAGCACAGAAGGATGTTGCCAGGTGAAGATGATGGAAATGTCTGCTCTTAGGAAAGAGGTCGTGTTCTCTCTGCGAATTTGAAACTATCCATCTACGAGCTCTGGAAACTGGGAAGTTCTGCTCCATATATGGGTCGGCATGGTGGCGCAGCGTCAGAGTTGCTGCCTTACTGCGCTTACTTGACAGAGGCTAAATTAGCCTCGTGAATGGAACAGGTCAGTTTAAATAATGTGAAGGAAGTAAGCATCACAACAACTCTTGCCCAGAGGAGGGGAATCCCACCATCACAGGAAGCTCTGCTTCAGAAAGGCAGCTGTACAAAATCATGAGAGGAATAGATCGGATAGACGCACAGAGTCTCGTGCCCAGAGTAGGGGAATCGAGGACCAGAGGACATAGGTTCAAGGTGAAGGGGAAAAGATTTAATAGGAATCTGAGGGGTAACTTTTTCACACAGAGGGTGGTGGGTGTATGGAACGAGCTGCCGGAGGAGGTAGTTGAGGCTGGGACTATCCCAACGTTTAAGAAACAGTTAGACAGGTACATGGATAGGACAGGTTTGGAGGGATATGGACCAAACGCAGGCAGGTGGGACTAGTGTAGATGGGACATGTTGGCTGGTGTGGGCAAGTTGGGCTGAAGGGCCTATTTCCACGCTGTATCACTCTGTGACTCTTTAATGGGGTTAGGAGGGGGGGGGGGGAGATAGATCAGCCATGATTGAATGGCGGACTTGATTGCAATCTTCGACTGGATGGGCCGAATGGCCTAATTTTGCACCTGCGGATTATGAACTGATGAAAGGTTGGGAGGGACTGTGCCCTGGGTGGGTGAGAGTGACGTAACTGGGAATCTGACCTCCGATGGGGGGAAGAGAGTGCGTGGAGTAATCCCGGGTTCCATCCTGACTACGGGCGCTGTCTGTACGGAGTTTGCACGTCCTCTCCCCGTGACCTGCGTGGGTTTTCTCCGGGTGCTCCGGTTGCCTCCCACACTCCAAAGACGTGCAGGTTTGTCGGGTTCATTGGGTTTTTATCAGTTGCTGGCCTGGTGTTCTGCCATTGAGCGGGCCCAAGCACAATACACGGATTATTCAGCGCGCTTCTGTAAATGGTGAACGTAACGGCGTTAGACGTAAGTTGAAGTACTTAGCCAGGCTAGTGCAGGATGCTCTCCTCGATGGTTGCTAAATGCTAAATGTTGAACTGATTATTTTTTCACCCCTTTCCTCTTCTCACCCGCTAATCAATGGATGAAGCATGCAAGCTGCCCACTGCCATACTTCACCTGAAACACCATGGTCGCCACTGTACTAATTTTGATTTCACTACTTGCAGCCGATCACTGAAATCGAGAGCAAAAAGAAACTGTCGGGCTCCCTCCTGGTGTCCATGGACCAGTTGAACGCATCGTTCGGGAGGAAAGATCGTGCGAACAGCGTGTTGAGCGTTCTGACAAACACGCTGGAAGGTACGTCGGACGCGGGTTTCAGTGGGTGCGTTTCTCACGGGTTCAGGTCTCGAGAAGCAGCGCGGAAACACTGCCCTTCGGCCCACCGTGTCAGCGCCGACCCCGCTCACTGGCCCCTCGAGTCCCCTCCCACCTTAAACCTAACCCTCTCTCCTTCTTGACATTCCAACCCCGGGATACCATGTGACTCGATACGATACGATAGAACTTCATTTGGCCGTCCAACTTAATTTTGCTTTCACTTTTAATTTAAAGACACTGTACATTCTCCCTATCGTTGGATCCTGTCCTAGTTATTGCGTTTCACCCTGGCCTAATGACCAGGGAGGCATCACTCCGTTCCCTCCATTGATGAACTGTACACTGCAAGGGCCAGGAAGTGAGCGGGCAAGATCATCTCTGACCCCTCTCACCCTGGCCACAAACTCTTTGAATCACTTCCCTCTGGAAGGCAACTCCGGACTGTCAAAGCTGCCACAGCCAGGCATAAAAACCGTTTTTATCCACGAGTAGTTGCTCTACTCAACAGCCGGAACATAGAAACATAGACAATAGGTGCAGGAGTAGAGGCCATTCGGCCCTTCGAGCCTGCACCATTCGCCATTCAATATGATCATGGCTGATCATCCAACTCAGTATCCCGTCCCTGCCTTCTCTCCATACCCCCTGATCCCTTTAGCCACAAGGGCCACATCCACCTCCCTCTTAAATATAGCCAATGAACTGGCCTCAACTACCTTCTGTGGCAGAGAGTTCCACAGATTCACCACTCTCTGTGTGGAAAAATCTGTAGCCTCCCTTTGATCTGGTATTTTGTTGGTTCACATGCTTGATCAATGTTGTTTTATCATTAATGTTTCATTATTGTTAATGTTTAGTGTTTTCTGAGTCACTCATAACTGTCACTGTATGTCATGTTGGGCCGAGCACCAAGGCAAATTCCTTGTATGTGAATTCTTGGCTAATAAACTTAATACGTTGCGTACAATTGTAACCGCTTTGCCAAGACCTCTGTTCTTTGTGGTTGCAGAACTGGAAGAGTCTCAAAGGAAATGCCCTCCCTGCTGGTATAAGTTTTCCAACATGTTTCTGATCTGGGAATGTTCCCCCAATTGGTTGAAGCTCAAACAGCACCTCCACCTCTTTGTATTCGACCCATTTGTGGACTTAACGATCACCATTTGTATCGGACTCAACACCCTCTTCATGGCGATGGAACATTACCCAATGACGGAGCAATTTGAACATGTTTTGTTCGTGGGTAACCTGGTAAGGCTCACTATTTCACTTCTGTTTAAGAAGAGATTTGATCATTTCTTTGCGGGCGTCAACAGAGTGTTGTTCACATGCATTTCCCAGGGTCTTCAAGTAAAACTCCACAGCAAAGGAAATCGGCAACGTTTCGGAGTCTGAAGAAGGGTTTCGGCCCGAAACGTTGCCTATTTCCTTCGCTCCACATAGATGCTGCTGCACCCGCTGAGTTTCTCCAGCACTTTTGTCTACCTTAAGAAACAGTTAGACAGGTACATGGATAGGACAGGTTTGGAGGGATATGGACCAAACGCGGGCAGGTGGGATTAGTGTAGATGGGACAGGTTGGGCATGTTGGGCCGAAGGGCCTGTTTCCACACTATATCACTCCATGACTCTCTGTCTATGAGCTAAAAAAAACCTCTAAATGACGTAAAAGACACTATTTCAGTGCGAGGTTTCGAATCTTTTTTTTTCCTTGACTATATATTCAAGCATGCGTGCCCCAGTGGGGGGGGGAGGAGGGGGGGGGGGGGGGGGGGGGGGGGAGTTTGGGAAGAGATTTGCAAATATTTGTGCCTGTTGCATTGGAGAAAAAGGTGATGCGAAAGCTTGATATTAATAATGAAATGCGGCATAAAATGACTCTTGCTTTCTGTGGCCTTTGCAACGTTTCCTGCTTCGAGGCAGATGTAGTTTTCCTGTCCACTGGCCCACCTGTTGTTCGGCAATAGCATCTCATGCAGCGACGTGTTATAAATACAATATGTTCTTATATAATATTGTCAGGATTTGGCACCTGTTGCCCCTGTTAGCGCCGGCATTTATGCAGCGATAGCTACAATGAAGTGCAGTTTTGTTTCACACTTGCCTAGCGCAGCTACTCTCAGCGGGACGCCGCACGCTCGTGTGTCAGTGCGGTCTGTGTACCACGTGTATGTGGTGTGCGTGAGGCTGCTCCATTCTCTAAAGGGGCTGCTCCTTGCCTTGTGGCTGCACTTCAAACCCACCACCCTCATCTTTGGACACCCCTGTGCGTAGGGGAGTGGGCAAGGCCAAAGATGTCCTGGTTGGGTTGCTCCTGGGCCTGGCCGAGCTGGCCATCCTCTATATTCCCCCTCCCACCCCATACAGCCCCCCTCCCTCTCCATTCACCATCCCTCTCCTTCTATCTCACCCCCCCCCCCCTCTATCTCCCCCTTCATTCCCTCCCTCCCCCTTCTTCTATTCCCTCCTCCTCACTTCTCCTCCATTCCCCCTCCCTCCCCATTCACCCAGCACGTCACCCACCCATCCACATTCCGCAAAGATGCTGCCTGCCTGCCTGCCTGGCCTGTTTGAGTTACTCCGGCACTTTGTGTCTTTGTTGGCAAGCCGGCGGCTGCAGTTCCTTGTGCCCGCACTGGGCAAGTGTCCTCTGTACCTGCCTGCCTGCAGATTGACTTGTGGATCAGTCCGTCAAAAATTGCCTAATGCTGGTTTTATTTCCAGGTCTTCACTGCAATCTTCACACTCGAAATGGTAATGAAGTTGATCGCAATGGACCCGTACTATTACTTCCAGGAAGGATGGAACATCTTTGATGGATTCATCGTGTCGCTGAGTTTGATGGAGCTGGGTCTAGCGAATGTTGAAGGATTATCGGTGCTCAGGTCCTTCCGACTGGTAACTATCAGCTCCTGCATTGTGCAGCTACATGTTTCCTTGGAGTGGCTTGCATTGCAATAGAGTCTCAGAGTGATGCAGCGTGGAAACAGGCCCTTCGGCCCAACTTGCCCACACCGGCCAACATGTCCCAGCTACACTAGTCCCACCTGCAAGCATTTGGTCCATATCCCTCCAAACCTGTCCTATCCATGTACCTGTCTAACTGTTTCTTAAAAGTTGGGACAGTCCCAGCCTCAACTACCTCCTCTGGCAGCTCGTTCCATACACCCACCACCCTCTGTGTGGAAAAGTCACCCCTCAGATTCCTATTAAATCTTTCCCCCTTCACCTTAAACCTGTGTCCTCTGGTCCTCGATTCCCCTACTCTGGGCAAGAGACTGCGCATCTATTCCTCTCATGATTTTATACAGCTGCCTCTCTTGAGGCAGAGCTTCCTGTAATGGCGGGGAGGTCAGTACCTGTGATGGACTGGGCAGCGCCCAACACTCTCTGCAGCCTCCTTCGTTCTTGGGCGTTCGAGTTACCAAACCAGGCCGTGATTAGTACGGGTGTCAGGGGTTATGGGGAGTAGGCAGGAGAATGGGGATGAGAGGGAGAGATAGATCAGCCATGACTGAATGGCGAAGTAGACTTGATGGGCCGAATGGCCTCATTCTGCTCCTATCACTTCCACTGATGATTCCTGATGTTTTGTAGAGAGAGTTAGATTTAGCTCTTCGGGCTAACGGAATCAAGGGATATGGGGCGAAAGCAGGAACGGGGAACTGACTTTCGATGTGTAGAAAAGAACTGCAGGTGCTGGTTTAAATCGACGGTAGGCACAAAATGCTGGAGTAACTCAGCGGGACAGGCAGCATCTCTGGAGGGAAGGAATGGGTGACGCTTCGGGTCAAGACCCTTCTTCAGAGTGAAGAAAGGCTGAGACCCTTCTTCAGACGGACATCACTCTGAAGAAGGGTCTCAACCCGAAACGTCACCCATTCCTTCCCTCCAGACATGCTGCCTGTCCCGCTGAGTTGCTCCAGCATTTTGTGCCGGCCTACTGATTGTGGATGAGCAGCCGTGATCGTATTGAATGGCGGCGCTGGCTCCAAGGGCCGAATGGCCTCTACTCCTGTTTAAGAGGGAACTGCAGATGCTGGAGAATCGAAGGTTACACAAAAAAGCTGGAGAAACTCAGCGGGTGCAGCAGCATCTATGGAGCGAAGGAAATGGGCAACGTTTCGGGCCGAAACCCTTCTTCAGACCCGAAATCCTGAAGGAAATAGGCAACGTTTCGTGCCGAAACCCTTCCGGGTTTCGGCCCGAAACGTTGCCTATTTCCTTCGCTCCATAGATGCTGCTGCACCCGCTGAGTTTCTCCAGCTTTTTTGTGTAACCTTCGGCCTCTACTCCTGCACCTATTGTGGATGTTTCTGATTGAAATCGCTCTCCCCCGTTTGTTGACCCGAGAAATCCCCCGCTTGTCTTCCAGTTGCGAGTCTTCAAATTGGCAAAGTCGTGGCCCACGCTGAACATGTTGATTAAGATCATCGGCAACTCTGTGGGCGCTCTGGGTAACCTGACCCTGGTCTTGGCGATCATTGTCTTCATCTTTGCCGTGGTGGGCATGCAGCTGTTCGGCAAGAGCTACAAGGACTGTGTCTGTAAGATCAACAAGGACTGCATCTTGCCGCGCTGGCACATGCACGACTTCTTCCACTCCTTCCTCATCGTCTTCCGCGTCCTGTGCGGCGAATGGATTGAGACGATGTGGGACTGCATGGAGGTCGCGGGCCAGAGCATGTGTCTCGTCGTATTCATGATGGTCATGGTGATTGGCAATCTTGTGGTAAGCCCATGTCTCCGAACGTTAATCTTAATTCCGAGCTACAGCGGAAACAGGCCCTTTGAGTCCGCGCCGACCAGCGATCCCCGCACACTAGCACCATCCTACACACACTTCCTTCGATTTTCCAGCATCTGCACAGTTCCTTCTTGAACATGTACCTGTTTCTTAAACGTTGGGATGGTCCCAGCCTCAACTACCACCTCCGGCAGCTCGTTCCGTACACCCACCATCCTAACCCGGGTCTCTGGCACTGCGCCACCACACTTCTTTGTTGAAGCAGTCGCAAACTACAGCGCCAGAGACTCCGGTACTGTCTGTGTGGAGTTTGCACGTTCTCCCCGTGACCTGTGTGGGCTTCCTCTGGGTGCTCCGGTTTCCTCCCACATCCCTAAGACGTGCGGGTTTGTAAATTGATCGGCCCCTCTGTACATTGCCCCCCCTTGTGTGTCGGGAGTGGATGAGAAACATAGAAACATGGAAAATAGGTGCAGGAGTAGAGGCCATTCGGCCCTTCGAGCCTGCACCATTCGCCATTCAATATGATCATGGCTGATCATCCAACTCAGTATCCTGTATCTGCCTTCTCTCCATACCCCCTGATCCCTTTAGCCACAAGGGCCACATCTAACTCCCTCTTAAATATAGCCAATGAACTGTGTGGCCTCAACTACCTTCTGTGGCAGAGAATTCCACAGATTCACCACTCTCTGTGTGTGAAAAGAAATGTTTTTCTCATCTCGGTCCTAAAAGATTTCCCCCTTATCCTTAAACTGTGTGTGTGGCCCCTTGTTCTGGACTTCCCCAACATCGGGAATAATCTTCCTGCATCTAGCCTGTCCAACCCCTTAAGAATTTTATAAGTTTCTATAAGATCCCCCCTCAATCTTCTAAATTCTAACTCCAGCCTACTCAACCTCTTCCTATAGCTCACACCCTCTAGTCCTGGCAACATCTTAGTAAATCTTCTCCGAACCCTTTCCAGCTTGACAACATCTTTCTAAATTCTAGCGAGTACAAGAGACTCTGTGCGTCTGTCTACCCGATCTATTCCTCTGGTGATTTTGTACACCTCTATAAGATCCACCCCTCATCCTCCTGCGCTCCATGGAATAGAGTCCCAGCCCTTTGCCCCAACCTCTCCCTGTAGCCCAGACCCTCGAGTCCCGGCAACATCCTCGTAAATCGTTTCCGAGCCCTCTGAATTTTGGGTCCCATCTGCGGCGATCTGGAAAGATCGCGGTGGCCGTTCTCGTGCATCCCGCGTTCTAAATGCCGTTGTCTCTAGGTGCTGAACCTGTTCCTGGCCCTGCTGCTGAGCTCGTTCAGCGCGGACAATTTGGCGGCGACGGACGACGACGGCGAAATCAACAACCTGCAGCTGTCCATCATCCGGATCAAGAAGGGGATCGCCTTCATGAAGATCTACAGCCACGAGTTTGTCCAGAAGCACTTCAAGAGCAAGGACGCGGACGAGGCCAAGCCGCTGGACGAGCTGATCGACAAGAAGGTGAACTACATCGGCAACCACATGGGCGCCGACATCAACCGCGAGATGGACTACCAGAAGAACGGCAACGGCACCACCAGCGGCATCGGCAGCAGCGTGGAGAAGTACATCATCGACGACGACCACAACTCCTTCATCCACAACCCCAACCTGACCGTCCGGGTCCCCATCGCTGTGGGCGAGTCCGACTTTGAGAACCTCAACACGGAGGACTTCAGCAGCGAATCTGAAGTTGGCGGCAGCAAGGAGGTAGGATGAACCTGGGGACGAGGAAGCACAAAGATGGGCTCCAAATGCTGCAGTAACTCCGTGGGTTGGGCAAACGTTTACCTTCCCGGGCCCATGCCAGTCTCTTGTTGGATGTCGAGAGGACGTTTCTCCCAATGGGAGAGTCTAGGATTAGAGGGCGCAGCCTCTGAATTAAAGGGCGTTCATTTAGAAAGATGAGGAGGAATTTCTTTGTGAAAGGCCTGGATGGAGTGGATGTGGAGAGGACGTTCCTCCCAATGGGGGAGTCTAGGATTAGAGGGCACAGCCTCTGAATTAAAGGGCGTTCATTTAGAAAGATGAGGAGGAATTTCTTTGTGAAAGGCCTGGATAGAGTGGATGTGGAGAGGATGTTTCTCCCAGTGGGAGAGTCTAGGATTAGAGGGCGCAGACTCAGAATTAAAGGACGTTGGAAGTTGAGAAGGAATTTCTTTAGTCAGAGGGTGGTGAATCTGTGGGATTCTTTGCCACAGACGGCGGTGGAGGCCACAAGTCAGAGGATATATTTAAGGTGGAGATTGACAGGTTCTTGATTAGCACGGGTGTCGGGTGTTATGGGGAGAAGGCAGGAGAATGGGGTTGGGAGAGAGAGAGAGAGAGATAGATCAGCCATGATTGGATGGTGGAGTAGACTTGATGGGCCGAATGGCCTAATTCTGCTCCTGTCACTTATGACCTTTCATCCTTGGCTTTTTTCCAACCGCCTGCCTATCAAAACCCCCTCACCTGTGTTTACCTATTCCTGGCGATGCTCTGTCCTGCCCCTCCCCCTCCCACAAGGTCATGAGGTCATCTCTGCGCCCTTTCCAGCTTAATCCTTTCATCTGCAACGGTAGAAAGAGCGGCGCGGTGGCGCAGCGGGTAGAGTTGCCGCCTCACAGCGCCAGAGACCCGGGTTCCATCCTGACTACGGGCGCTGCCTGTGCGGAGTTTGCACGTTCTCTCCCCGTGACCTGCGTGGGTTTTCTCCGGGTGCTCTGTTTTCCTCCCGCGTTCCAAAGACGTGCAGGTTTGTAGGCTAATTGGCTTGATATCAATCTAGTGCGTTGTGTAAGATGATGTTCGTGATCGGTTGATGACCGGTGCAAAATGGTGCGGTAACTCCGGCAGTCTGGCAGCATCTCTGGAGCGCAAGGGTAGTCGGCGTTTTGGGTCGGGACTCTTTGACTGGCCAACAGTGTCTGTGGCGGCACCCATTCATTGTGAAATGGCTGTTGATCTGGTTCTTTCTTGGTCCTTGCAGAAGCTGGACGACACAAGCTCATCGGAAGGAAGTACCATCGACATTAAGCCTGAAGGGGACGAAGGACCACCAGTGGAACAGCCCGAAGAGTACCTGGACCCTGAGGCCTGTTTCACGGATGGTACGCACAGAATGGACAACCTCGATAACTCATCGACAGCTTCATTGCAACTGCTGGGAGGAATGGATTTTGCAATCTGTCTGCAGGACAGCCTAGCTCATCCTCCCTCATGTCCACAATACACACACACACACACACACAAACATGTTCCCGATGTTGGGGGAGTCCAGAACCAGGGGCCACACACACAGTTTAAGAATAAGGGGCCGGCCATTTAGGACTGAGATGAGGAAAAACTTCTTCACCCAGAGAGCTGTGAATCTGCGGAATTCTCTGCCACAGAAGGCAGTGGAGGCCAATTCACTGGATGCTTTCAAGAGAGAGTTAGATTTCGCTCTTAGGGCTAACGGAATCGAGGGATATGGGGAGAAACAGGAACGGGGAACTGATTGGGGATGATCAGCCATGATCGTATTGAATGGCGGTGCTGGCTCGAAGGGCCGAATGGCCTCTACTCCTGCACCTATTTTCTGTGTTTCTATATTCAATTGTGATACTTCAAGTGTAGGGAAGGAACTGCAGATGCTGGATTAAACCCGGGATGGACAGAAAAAGATGGAGTAACTCAGCAGGTCAGACAGCATCTATGGAGAGAAGGAATGGGTCTGAAGAAGGGTCTCGACCTGAAACGTCACCCATTCCCTTCCCTCCAGAGATGCTGCCCGTCCCGCTGAGTGACTCCAGCATTCTGTGTCTATCTTCGGTTGAAACCAGCATGTGCACGTTGTATCACTGCGGTATTCATAGCAGAAAGATTTGAGTCTAGGAGCAGGGAGGTTCTACTGCAGTTGTACAGGGTCTTGGTGAGACCACACCTGGAGTATTGCGTACAGTTTTGGTCTCCTAATCTGAGGAAAGACATTCTTGTCATAGAGGGAGTACAGAGAAGGTTCACCAGACTGATTCCTGGGATGTCAGGACTTTCATATGAAGAAAGACTGGATAGACTTGGTTTGTACTCGCTAGAATTTAGAAGATTGAGGGGGGATCTTATAGAAACTTACAAAATTCTTAAGGGGTTGGACAGGCTAGATGCAGGAAGATTGTTCCCGATGTTGGGGAAGTCCAGAACAAGGGGCCACACACACACAGTTTAAGGATAAGAGACAGGTGAATTGATCATGGGGAACAAGGACATGGCAGACCAATTGAATAACTACTTTGGTTCTGTTTTCACTAAGGAAGACATAAATAATCCAGGCTAGATGCAGGAAGATTGTTCCCGATGTTGGGGAAGTCCAGAACAAGGGGTCATAGTTTAAGAATAAGGGGGAAATCTTTTCGAACCGAGATGAGGAAAACATTTTTCACACGGAGAGTGGTGAATCGTTGGAATTCTCTGCCGCAGAAAGTAGTTGAGGCCACACAGTTCATTGGCTATATTTAAGAGGGAGTTAGATGTGGCCCTTGTGGCTAAAGGGATCAGGGGGTATGGAGAGAAGGCAGGGATGGGATACTGAGTTGGATGATCAGCCATGATCATATTGAATGGCGAATGGTGCAGGCTCGAAGGGCCGAACGCTCCAGCACGTTGTGTCTCAATATGAACACGTTTTTTTCTTTCGTTTTGTGGCTGTCCGCCAATGAATTGGTCAGTAACTCAGCCCAGTGCTCTGAAAGGCCTCTCTGGTTTGTGTTCTCTCCAGGTTGTGTGGCTCGCTTTAAGTGCTGCCAGGTTAGCATCGAGGAAGGCTGGGGCAAGCCATGGTGGACTCTACGAAAGACCTGCTTTTTGATAGTGGAGCACAACTGGTTCGAAACCTTCATCGTTTTTATGATTCTGCTCAGTAGCGGTGCGCTGGTGAGTTCTGGTGAACCGAAGTCTTATTACCTATCAGCGCGGTGGTGCGTGCCAGTCTCGGGCTGAACGCCATCTCTGTTTCCTTTCCGCCACCATATCCACGTGCTTTGCTTCCCCCCCCCGAAGGTGTTTGATGGACGGGGCAGCTGTCTGAAGAAGGGTCCCGACCCGAAACATCAACCCATTCCTTCTCTCCAGAGACGCTGCCAGTCCCGCTGAGTTACTCCAGCATTTTGTGTGTCTCTCATGCTCAACATCACTGCATTTACCACTAATGTATCTGGGGTAAAAATTGATTATTTTTTTCCCCCACCTCAAACTTGACCTCCTTGGTTAGGTTTAGTCTGTGATACGTCACCTATCCATGTTCTCCACAGATGCTGCCTGACCCGCTGAGTTACTCCAGTCTGTGAAACGTCACCTATCCATGTTCTCCACGGATGCTGCCTGACCCGCTGAGTTACTCCAGCACTCTGTGAAAGGTCACCTGTTCTCCACAGATGCTGCCTACTCCAGCACTCTGTGAAACGTCACCTATCCATGTTCTCCACAGATGCTGCCTGACCCGCTGAGTTACTCCAGCACTCTGTGAAACGTCACCTATCCATGTTCTCCACAGATGCTGCCTGACCCGCTGACTCCAGCACTCTGTGAAACGTCACCTATCCATGTTCTCCACAGATGCTGCCTGACCCGCTGAGTTACTCCAGCACTCTGTGAAACGTCACCTATCCATGTTCTCCACAGATGCTGCCTGACCCGCTGAGTTACTCCAGCACTCTGTGAAACGTCACCTATCCATGTTCTCCACAGATGCTGCCTGACCCGCTGAGTTACTCCAGCACTCTGTGAAACGTCACCTTTCCATGTTCTCCACAGATGCTGCCTGACCCGCTGAGTTACTTCAGCACTTTGTGTCTTTTTTAGCTGAGTACGGAAATGAGCAAACTGTGTGAAGCCACACTTTTAGTACTTGTGATCTTAAAAGGAATTCATTTTTAAAAAAGAAACATATATTGTTTGATGAATTGGTGCGGCACGGTGGTGCAGCGGTAGAGTTGCTGCCTCACGGCGCCAGAGACCTGGGTTCGATCCTGATTGTGGGTGCTGTCTGTACGGAGTTTGCACGTTCTCCCCGTGACCTGCGTGGGTTTTCTCCGGGAGCTCCGGTTTCCTCCCACACTCCAAAGACGTGCCGGTTTGTACATTATTTGGCTTGTTATAAGTGTAAAGAAATGGTCCCTAATGTGTGTGTGTGTGTGTGTGTGTGTGTGTGGGATAGTGTTAGTGCGCGGGGATCGCTGGTCGGAAAGGACTCGGTGGGCCGAAGGGCCTGTTTCCGTGCTGTATCTCTAAACTCGACTATTTGTGTTTTTAGGCCTTTGAAGATATTTACATCGAACAGCGGAAGACAATTCGAATCATCCTGGAGTATGCCGACCAGATCTTCACGTATATCTTTATCCTTGAGATGTTGCTGAAATGGGTGGCCTATGGATTTCAAAAGTACTTCACCAATGCGTGGTGCTGGCTGGACTTCCTCATTGTGGATGTATGTATTGATTCTTCTTCTCTTTAGCATTGGAGGGATTTGCAGTTCCCATTTGGTGAAATGTGGGGCCGTGGAATGTCAGATGGCGAAAGGCCAATTTGTTTAATTGATTAGTGCGGGTGTCAGGGGTTATGGGGAGAAGGCAGGAGAATGGGGTTGGGAGGGAGAGATAGATCAGCCACGATTGAATGGCGGAGTAGACTTTGTTGGGCCGAATGGCCAAATTCTGCTCCTATCTTATGTCATCCTAGCAGCAGTGAGAAATAGCACATTCGCCAAAATATACAGTGAGGCCGGTTTTAGAATGAATTGAATGTGGTTATGGGGGCAGGCTGTGTTAATGAGGGATTAATTGATTGCCAATTGTATTGATGTTCTAAATCTTAACAAAGGGTTTTTATCGTGAATAAGTTGTGAGAAGAATGTCTGAGTCTCTGTTCCGTTTACATTCTCCGCACGTGATCCTTTGGGCTGAAGAGAGGCCATTTTGTCCCATAACCGACATATGAGGCCTTGGTCACCATTATATAATTTTGTCTTTTTGTCTTTGTGTCAAACATATTCTCAATTTAAGTATTTTTAAAAGGTTAAAATAACTTATACGAACAATCTCGGCAGCTTCTGTGACTGACGGACATTATTGAGGAATATCGTTTGAGGATGCAATACTTTGACTTGTCATTTTTGCAGAAACTGAAGTCAATTGTTGATTGGTGTGTGTAAAAGTACCGGTTTGTATTTTATTGTGTCGAGGTAAAATGAGGCTTCGCAAAGTCTACTAACGACCTTTTCCTCCATTTTCTCTCATCAAAGCCTTTGAATGCTTGTCAACAGAATGTGTGTTGAATTACGAATGTAATCATCTTGTATTTTGATTCCGCCACCCAAGGCGCACACAGCCTTTCGATTTAGCTCCCGACGGTTCGGAAGATGTCCGTACCGTACGCAACCTGTTAACGATGGCGGCCATGTTTTTGTTACCGCTGCTTTGCTCTTGAGCGCTTGCTCGGAAAAACGTGATGTTGATTTGGAGGTGTAGAACTGAAATTTTAACCATGACTCCAACAGACCTGAAGTGGTCTGTGCATACCTACAAGGCCCGCTGTCCCTTGTATCTGTCAGAAGATGCATTTCAGTAACTGCAGTCAATGTTAAACGTCTGACAGGCACCTTGTACCACGGGGATAACTGATGAGGACATTTTCTTCAAATTAAGTTTTGAAATTGCAAATACCGTTGCCGGAAGTTCTGAAGCCCGCTGTGTCGACTTATGACAACTAAAGTGGTTAACGCCAGAAAACTGGAGTTCCGCATCAATAGATTTGCTATTGAAGATGCTGGCTCAATTCAAAGGGTGACGGGTCTTTGTATAATGCACAATTTCCCGACAGAGTGAGGCTAAACGCAAAATGGAGGAACAGCATCTCATATTTCGCTTGGGCAGCTTACACCCCAGTGGCATGAACATTGATTTCTCCCACTTCAAGTAGCCCCTGGCATTCCCTCTCTCTCCGTCTCTCCTCCACCCAAGTCACACCAGCTTCTCGTTCACACCCAGCAAAACAGCTAACAATGGCCTGTTTCCTTTGTCACTGTGACTTTTGTGCATATCTTTCATTCATTGTTCTTTATCTCTCTACATCACCATCTATATCTCTCGTTTCCCTTATCCCTAACCAGTCTGAAGAAGGGTCTCGACCCAAAACGTCACCCATTCCTTCCTTCTCTCCAGAGACGCTGCCTGTCCCCGCTGAGTTACTCCAGCATGTTGTGTCTATCTTCGGTTTGAGCCAGCATCTGCAGTTCCCTCCTGCGCACTCACTCTGTGTTACTGTAAATGGGCATCAGTGACATTGATAATGACCTTGGCTTCAAGGGCAACGATAGTTGCAATGATCATTTTGAAAGCCGTCGCCCATGGGCGGGGCGGGGGGGGGGGGGGGGGGGGGGCAAGATGGGCGAGAATGGCTGCTCTTGGTATCGCGCCCGAGGATTTGAATTTCCTTCGTTGAATTGGTCAGATAAATCCATGCTGATTAACAAGTTCCACACAATCTCATTGACTTTCCTTGCAGAATCTCGGACGATCATCACTTTTGGCTTTACTTTTGGCTTTGGGTGCACTAACCATTGTAAACCGTGAATGTGAGCATGTTTTACATTTCCTCTTGGCTGAAGGTGAACTATAACCTGATGTTTATAACCTCTGTCTCGACATCTTTAATACCTTCCTTTCCCCCCCACCCCCCCCCCCCCCCCCCCATAGAGATGTTTGTTTAGTGCAAATCCTGAACGCAGTGTTAACTCCTGTTTTATTTCCGTTCTAGAAGGCTTCAATTTGTTTCAGTCTGCTGTGTGTCTTTGTAAAGGTTCAACAAAAAAAAATCCAGACCGAATTTTAACGAGATGCTTTTTTACTTCTGCAAAACGCTTCTGAGTACTGAAGACAGATTTTGGCTCAGGGTGTCATTGGTCTCTCTAATCAGGACCCTTTCCTGGGATAATTGTGGGAATAAATTTGGCTTGACACTGCCAGTAATCGCTATTACATAGCTGTTACACTTTTAGTTGTTTGCAGTGATTTGTTTTGGAGACAAAAAGAAACCTTTACTAAAGATACGTGGCTGGGAAGTTGGAAAAAGACTGGTATCCAAGCCCTGTCACAAAAACACACTGGTTCTCTAAATCAATTAAATAGTAACTCTCAATGCTGAGTCCAAAGGCTCAAAATACATGAAGCAAATGTGTTTTATTTTTTCCTAATCAATTCTTCATTGGGGGTCTTGCCTCTATAATGCTGTCTTTAGTGCTCAGATTATCCTCTCTTTGAAAAGAAACCCTGTTTAAAATGAATGAATGAATAAGTTTATTGGCCAAGTATTCACATACAAGGAATTTGCCTTGGTGCTCCGACCCGCAAGTGACCACATGACATACAGTGACAGTTAGGAATGACGCATAAAACATTGAACATTACTCCCAAAGATGGGCGTCTGTCCTTTCCTTGATTTGATACGATAGAACTTTATTTATTTATCCCAGGAGGGAAATTGATAAAGGAACAGACGACTGCTTACAATCGGGCAGCTGAAGAACTGGCTCAGTGTTGAATAAAACATCGTTCGGAAAGCTTGAACTGGGAGAGACACTGAGAGTTACCTCACATTCTTGTCTGATTCATTTGGACTCCCCGCCATGGGTATTGAACAATGGGCCAGTTTAAAATGGCCGACGCAATTAAGCATCTGTTTAGGTGAAAATTACAATCCCATTTTGAGCCAGGTTTAAGCTGCTAAATTGTGCAGAGCAAAGTCGCATAATTTCAATATATTTATAACCACACAATCAGACCGCCAATCATTTTGGTCAGAGCACAAAGGATAAGTAAGTAAGTAAGTAAATGTTATTTAGATAGCACGTTTAAATCAACTCGCTTTGAAACCAAAGTCCTTTACATAGGAGAAATAATTAAGTTTCCATACATCCATAGAAAAATTAAAAAATAAATAAAGATGACACAATACATTATAGAATTCAACATGAACGTTCCCCCCACAACAGAATCAAAATGTTCCACTGTGGGGAAAGGCACTAGAGTTAAGTCCTCTTCCTCTGTGAATCACCCGAGGCCGGGGCCTAGTTGTGGCCTCCACAGCCAGTCCGATGTTTTCAGGCCCTCTTGCCGGGAAGCTGGAACTCCGGCGTTGGGTGAACACGCCCCAGCGGCTTGGAATGTCTGGAGCGGCCGCCATAAGTGACCTGCCCTCCAGAGTGGTGCCGTGAGATCATTTGCATCAATAGACAATAGGTGCAGGAGTAGAGGCCATTCGGCCCTTCGAGCCAGCACCGTGATCACTGTGATCATGGCTGATCATCCCCCAATCAGTACTCCGTTCCTGCCTTCTCCCCCATATCCCCTGACTTCCTTCCTGCACATGCTGACCCGGGAGACTCTACAGTTCTTAATCAACACTGTGTTTAAGAAGGAACTGTGCAGATGCTGGAAAATCGAAGGTAGACAAAAGTGCTGGGGAAACTCAGCGGGTGCAGCAGCATCGATGGAGCGAAGGAAATGGGCAACGTTTCGGGACGAAACCCTTCTTCAGACCCGAAATCCTGAAGGAAATAGGCAACGTTTCGGGACGAAACCCTTCTTCAGACCCGAAATCCTGAAGGAAATAGGCAACGTTTCGGGCCGAAACCCTTCTTCACACCCGAAATCCTGAAGGAATTAGGCAACGTTTCGGGACGAAACCCTTCTTCAGACCCGAAATCCTGAAGGAAATAGGCAACGTTTCGGGACGAAACCCTTCTTCAGACCCGAAATCCTGAAGGAAATAGGCAACGTTTCGGGACGAAACCCTTCCGGGTTTCGTCCCGAAACGTTGCCTATTTCCTTCGCTCCATAGATGCTGCTGCACCCACAGAGTATCTTAATCAACACTCCCTGGGTTGCCCAATTGCTCTACAAATGCACATGTGACAGGCGATTTAAATGTTTAACTGTATTTAAGAATAACATATGACCAAACTGAACACATCACCGAGTGCCATTTGGACTCTCGGGCTGGAAATAATATTTTTCCAAGTTGTGCCTCGTCCTTTCTGCCACCCTTCCCCCTCTCTCCAGCACCTCTGTACATGAGTATACCAGAGGTCAGTCTGATACACAGCACAGTTTTACCTGTATTCTTTTTTATAGGTGCCTTTTATTTGTCCTGGCTTAATTTTCTGGGCTTTTTCCCCCCCCACTTCGCTTGGAACCACACAAAGTGTCGGGCAAGGGTAAGGTTTTATGATCCATCGGGCATTTTTCCTTCCACAGGTTCCCCTTTAGTTGTGTGTGTGTGTGTGTGTGTGTGTGTGTGTGTCCGTGACCCTTCTTTTTCACTTTTTCTTCCGCCTGTTCTATCTTATTGCCTCTACTCAACTGAAGTATTTCCTTCTAGGTCACTGGGATAGAACGTCAGGCAGGGGAACTAGGGTGCTGCCCGCTCCCCAGGTCATCGCAACGAACTTGGGGCCAAAACGTACAATCAGACCACTGTTTCACCAGTGACAGGGCCTTTGCTAACAGTATTGGGAATTTTGCTTTTCTGTTTCTGTATAGGTCTCCCTAGTCAGCCTCGTAGCTAATGCCCTGGGCTACTCCGATCTAGGTGCCATTAAGTCTCTTAGGACACTAAGAGCTCTGAGACCTCTAAGAGCCTTGTCACGATTTGAAGGGATGAGGGTAAGATGCAGGGGTAGCTGTCCTTCTGCATGCATTATGAGAAAACAGTGTAAGCATGCTAGAACTGATCTATACTCTGGGGAGGGGGGGGGGGGGGGGAATCAACCATGACACAGCTGCTGAATTTATCCCCGTGATTTCCCCTCTCCCCCCCCCCCCCCCCCCCCCCCCCCCCACCCTCACCCCCACCCTCACCCCCCCCCCACCCCCCCACCACCACCACCCGCATCCTCTCCTGCAAAGGAGACGCATTAGGCTGCCTCATCACATTAGAATGGCCCAGGTTACCTGCCTCCCTAGAACATACATCAGCTGTTCTCATTTGGCCTGGCTTTCCTTTAGTGTTTAAAGGGGATTCTCCGCTAAAACCGAAACCGAGAATCACCAGGCGCAAGAGATGCACGGCCTGCGGCGTATGTTCGACAAACAGAAAACGGTTCGAGGGGGGGAGGGGCGATCGATGAAAATTGGAAACTGGGGTGGGGAGCGGGACAAACGTCAGACTTGATTGGTTTCGTGAAATGAGACGAGTTTTACCTCAGACTTTCGCCTTTTCTTGCGTGCAAATTTAAATTACAAATTGGGCTCGTGATCGAAGGAATATATCGCTCAGCTGTCGAAATATGTACATGCTTGGCGTTCATCCCCTTGAATCTGGTTGTTCTCAATCCAGTCTAACGGAGACTGGAGGCCTTGTCTGATAGCTTTTCCCTCCCACCTCCTCCCTTCTTTTACACCACGCTGTACCCCCCCTGTTGTGTCACCTTACAACAATGTGATCACTAATCAAGCATTGCGCTGAACGGGTTTGATGCCATCATAGCAGTTGAATGATTTGAACTAATGACGTGTGGGATAAGCCTCACTGCTGTTTGATTGCGTGGAATCCATATTGAATAATTGGCTCAAATGAATTGGGGGAAAAAGGCCGCACAAATTGCAATACCTTTTTTTTGGGTGGAGTCAAATTTCGAACGCAGAGCTTCCAAATACCCATTAAGGTGGTTGTGGTGGGTTGGGGGAGGGGAATGAGGGGGTTAGAGATGGGGATGCAATGCAAAGTCACAGTTTTTCCCCAGTATTGCATTCCCTTGAGACCTGGAGCGCGGACCGGACTTTTGAAAATGGCGCCAAAAAACATGAGGTCTTGGTGGACTAAATCTGTACACTTTGCTAAGCGGGGATTGTGCTTGGGTACTGGCCTGTGCGGTGAAGTCCAGTCTTTACTGGGACCGTTGGTAAGAAAAGAATCCCATGGATTGTTTGCACAACCATTGAATCACCCCCATCGGTCACTAGGTTAGAGTGCAGCAATTGTTTTCAGGGTGAGTTCCATGCAGGGTGGGTTCCAATTGGTCTCCTAATTTGAGGAAGGACATTCTTGCTATTGAGGGAGTGCAGCGTAGATTAATTCCCAGGATGGTGGGACTGACATATGATGAAAGAATGGGTTGACTGGGCTTGTATTCGCTGGAATTTAGAAGGATGAGAGGGTATCTTGTAAAAACATGTCAAATTCTTAAGGGATTAGGCAGGCTAGATGCAGGAAGATTGTTCCCGATGTTGGGGAAGTCCAGAACCAGGGATCACAGTTTAAGAATAAGGGGTGGGCCATTGAGATGAGGAAACACTTCTTCACCCAAAGAGTTGTGAGTGTGGAATTCTCTGCCACAGAAAGCCGTGGAGGCCAATTCACTGGATCTTTTCAAGGGAGATTTAGATCTTGGGGCTAACTGAATCGAGGGATATGGGGAGAAAGCAGGAAAGGGGTACTGCTTTTGGATAATCAGCCATGATCATATTGAATGGCGGTGCTGGCTCGAAGGGCCGAATGGCCTACTCCTGCACCTGTTTCTACATTTAATAACTGAGTTGTTGCCTGCCCTGGGAGCGGGGCGGCGTGGTTAGTCACATTAGTGTGTCTGACACCTCGTAAGCATCAGACACGCAGCTGAACCACACAACACCAGGACTAGTGTAGATGGGACATTGTTGGCAAGTTGGGCCGAAGGGCCTGTTTCCACGCTGTAACTCAGCGGGACAGGCAGCATCTCTGGAGACAAGGAATGGCTGACGTTTCGGGTCTAGACCCTTCTTCAGAATTGAGGAGTTGTGGGAACACTCAATATTGCTTTGTTGGATCTGCCGTCCAGTAAATTCTGGAAATGGATTTTGAATAAAACCTGCCTTGTGACCCGAAGTGGAACTTCTCGGCCAGGTTTCCAAAGTTTCGAGGCCAAGATAAAGGCGATATTCACCGGCGTACTGCAGGCATCTCCCCGTGATAGGCGGGAAGGTCACAAGTTGTCCGAGGCGACGCACTGTTCCACGATCAATAGCCGAACAAATTACCTTGCTCTTAAGTAGCGAAGAATTGGATTCCTGCTCATCTCTGCTTCCATCGCGAGCCCTGAACCTGATGATTAATGGGGCAGACTAATGATCCGAGCAAAAGAGCTTCAGAAATCTAATATGGACACAAAACGCTGGAGTAACTCAGCAGGGACAGGCAGCAACTCTGGAGAGAAGGAATGGGTGACGTTTTGGGTCGAGACGGTCGTCTGAAGACCCGAAACGTCACCCATTCCTTCTCCAGAGATGCTGCCTGTCCCTGCTGAGTTACTCCAGCATTTGGTGTCTTTCTTCGGTTTAAACTAGCACCTGCAGTTCGTTCCTGCACATTTGGAAATCTAATGCTTCGTTGCTTATTTGAAGGGCAAGTTGGGGAATGAACGGTCAGCGTTCGAAACGTCAGAAAGAACGAGTGTAGAAGTTGGGAGGTCATGTTACAGTTGTATACGACACTGGTGAGACCGCATTTACAGTATTGTATTCAGTTCTGGGCACCATGTTATAGGAAAGATTCACCCACACGCCCGCACGTCTTTTGGAGTGTGGGAGGAAACCGGAGCACCCGGAGGAAACCCACGCAGGTCACGGGGAGAACGTGCAAACTCCACACACGTACACGTACACACACACACACACACACACACACACACACACACACACACACACACACACACACACACACACACACACACACACACACACACACACACACACACACACACACACACACACAGCACCCGAGGTCAGGATCAAACCCGGGTCTCTGGCGCCGTGAGGCAGCAGCTCCACCCGCTGCGCCACTACCTGACCCCTCGATCATTTTGCACCTTTGAATGTTTTTTTGATAAACCTACTCAGTGCAGATTTGGACGCAACAAACTTGGGTGAATTGACTTTGACTTGGTTGCTTTCACCATTCATATTTGCTGGCTGCAAGGAGGTGCAGTATATCAACACAGTTTGTTCTATCAAACGTATCCAGAGGGGAAATGATAGCTCTGGTCACTGAAGTAAAACGAGGAAACTCTATTTTACAATTTGCGGTACAAAGGTCAAATGGTTATCTTTGATAATCGTACGTGATCGAATTATTTTTCCCCAAATGACATGAAGTACAAATGTTTTGAGGTGCACTTACAATCAAAGACCCTATAACGGAGCAAGATAGACCACTCCTGCTAAATGCAATGGGGCTGACGTGTAGAACGCAACGGAGCAGAACGTGGGCCTTTTTTTCATCCATTTCAGTAACCCGACCCCACCCGACCCGCAGTGTAATCAGCGTTGCGGGGGAACAGTTTGTGTTGATAAATTATAATTCTGAAAATGAGGAGAAGATTTTTACCAAAGAACTTTGATTTTTACGAGGATGTTTCCGTAACCGGCTTCCGTCTCCGCGCTAGTATCTTTGCTCCGCTACGATGGGATCTTTGGTGCGGAGACGGAAGCCGGTTACGGAAATGGGGCCGAAAATGACACATGAATCTGCCCATGACCGTAGTACGTCTTTTTCGTCGAGTGGTCTATCTTGCTCGCTGTAGGGTCTTTGCTTACAAATGGTGCTTCAGAACTGAATCTGTATCGCACTTAAGTCAGTCGTTTGATCAATTCAGGGGAGGAGCCTTTGAGAAAACGATGACATCAACTCCGTCAGTGAAATGCGCTGATTACCTTCATGTCTGCTTCTTTCTTGCAACGCACATCAACTCTGTCTTGCATATCTGGTCAAGTTCATTTGAGACATTGGGGCGGGCATAGTGGCTTGGAGCACCGCTGTGTTGGTGTAGGGGTGAGAGGGGCCGGGGTTCTCAAAGGTTGCTTTCTCAGCGACACTGCCGAGACCCGATGGAGAGGGCGGGCATCGCCCTGCGGAGGAGGGGTAGGTGTAACACAGTGACAACCATTTGCTTCATAACCATATCCCACCGAGGTACCGTAGCCCCAGTCAATCTCTGCTCTGGAGGACCTGTGGGGCAGGAGGCTCGGAGAGCCAGGCACAGTAGAGTTGCTGCCTTACAGCGCTCACAGAGACCCAAGTTCGATCCTGGGCTCGGCCGCTGTCTGTACGGAGTTTGCACGTTCTCCCCGTGACCTGCGCGATCTTTCTCCGAGATCTTTGCTTTCCTCCCACACTCCAGGTTTGTAGGTTCATTGGCTTGGTATAAATGTAAATTGTCCCTAGTGTGTGTGTAGGATAGTGTTAGTGTGCAGGGATCGCTGGTCGGCACGGACTCGGTGGGCCGAAGGGCCTGTTTCCGCGCTGTATCACTAAACTAAACTAAATTAAACAAACTGAAATTTAGAAGTTCTGAACATCGATTATTAATTGGACGATTTGAAGAACGGCACATCGCATTGGAGTTGGTGGAGGCTCATGGGGTGGATTGATGATCCCAGTTCACCTTTGTGGAGGGAATGACAAGAACAGTTGGGCTCCACGATGGTGGAAGAGTGATGTGGTCACCCTCGTGGTTGCTCAGGAGCTCCGCCTAGTGGCTAGATGTGGAGCAGCAGAGCCTTGGATCTTACCCTCCCGACCACCAACCTCCCCCTCTCTCCCCCCACCCCCACCTCCCTTCCTCACCCTAGTCGTCCCACCAGTTCCACTGTTCGCATCCTTGCAGCCCTCTCCTTAGCACATCTTCCCCAGCCAACAATGGACCATTGTGGGCTCCACCCATCCTGAGGTCATCCGTTGCCGGCCCTGGTTTGTTCTGGCCTTTCCTCCCATCCTGTTTATGTTCCCCTACACCCACCTCACCACCTCCACAAGCACTGAAGAAAGGTCCCGACCCGAAACGTCACCTATCCATGTTCTCCACAGATGCTGCCTGACCCTCTGAGTTACTCCAGCACTCTGTGAAACGTCACCTATCCATGTTCTCCACAGATGCTGCCTGACCCACTCAGTTATGGTGCAGCAGCATCTATGGAGCTAAGGAAATAGGCAAGGTTTCGGGCCGAAATCCTTCTGGAAATAGGCAACGTTTTGGGCCGAAACCCTTACGGGTTTCGGTGAAACGTCACCTATCCATGTTATCCACAGATGCTGCCTGACCCGCTGAGTTACTCCAGCACTGTGTGAAACGTCACCTATCCATGTTCTCCACAGATGCTGCCTGACCCACTCAGTTATGGTGCAGCAGCATCTATGGAGCTAAGGAAATAGGCAAGGTTTCGGGCCGAAATCCTTCTGGAAATAGGCAACGTTTTGGGCCGAAACCCTTACGGGTTTAGGCCCGAAACGTTGCCTATTTCCTTAGCTCCATAGATGCTGCCTGACCCGCTGAGTTACTCCAGCACTTGGTGTCTATCCAAGATCTTTGACCCTCAAAGGAGAGATTGGGGCATGACCCTAGAGACCACAACTATGCTCTGGTCCTGAAGAGAGAGTTATACTATAGTGTGTGTGTGTGAAACGTATATATATGTATATCCATGTATGTATGTATCCATATATATATGTATGCTGCATATGATATGGGTCGAAGATTATATATCCAGCACGATGGTATATATATCCATAGATCTTATATACCCTATAGAGATAAGGAGATATTGGGGATATATAGAGATATATAGAGACCATAGAGATATAAAGAACTTTATATATCTCTATATCACCGAAGATATATATATATATATATATATCTATATATATATCTATATCTATATCTGCAATTGTTTGTCACTCTGACATTTTGGGTAGGGAGAGAGTTTTTCAATATAACTTCGAGAACAAAAGGTGCAACCTTTCTGCAGTTGGTTTTGAAGCTTGCTTTCACACGGCTGTGCTTTCACCCACTATCCAGCCACATGCATTGCCAAGAGCTTGGGCGGCTTGCAAATGAGTGTGTGCAGGAAACCACAATGAGTTTGCATGCCTGCCTCGACCAGCACCGCAGAATGGCCGCTTCACCAAGACTCGCTTGCAAGACCCGCGCGTTTTAGCCGCCAACTTCGCCGCTCGTAGATCGCGATGGAATCACAGGGTTTAAGCGTGCGAGCTGACCCATTGAAAGAAACCCCCCCCCCCCAAAAAAAATAATCGGTCTTTGTTAAGACTACACATCCAAATGACAATTACTGTATCTCTATGGATTCCTGCATCAATCACGCAAGCAGTTTTGTAACTCAAAACCAAACGCTAAGTAGTACTCGACCCGCGGACTAGGCAACAGCAGCTTAAACCCTGATCTAAGATGGACACAAAATGCTGGAGTAACTCAACGGGACAGGTGGCGTCTCTGGAGAGAAGGAATGGGTGACGTTCTGGGTCAACCAGTCTGAAGAAGGGTCTCGACCCGAGACGTCGCCCATCCCTTCTCTCCAGAGATGCGGCCCGTCCCGCTGGAGTTACTCCAGCACTTTGTGTCTTATCTTCGGTGTAAACCAGCACCTGCGGTCCCTTCCTCACGCACAACCTGATCGAAGATCCCTGTCTTGTGGGCGGGCGGGCGGGCGGGGGCGGAGGGTTTCTCCGCACTGACGCTTGTTCTTTCTGTACCGTGCAGGTCGTGGTCAATGCCTTGGTGGGTGCCATCCCGTCCATCATGAATGTACTGCTGGTGTGTCTCATCTTCTGGCTCATTTTCAGCATAATGGGAGTGAACCTTTTTGCTGGGAAGTATTATTTCTGTTTTAACGAAACCTCAGAATACAGGTTTCTCCCGACTGAAATCAACAACAAGTCTGAATGTGAGGGTCTGATGACCCCGTCTAATGATGAAGTCCGTTGGAAGAATGTGAAGATCAACTTCGACAATGTAGGAGCGGGATACTTAGCTTTGCTGCAAGTGGTGAGTTATTTGCATTTTCGTTGATTGAATGTGAATATTTCCCATCCATTCACACCCATTTTATACAGCATTATACATTGTTTGAAAATGCAACATGTGGGATTACACCCCAGTGGTATGAACATCGACGTCTCCAACTTCAAGTAACGCTTGCTTTCCCCCTCTCTCTCCATCCCCTCCCCCTTCCCAGTTCTCCGACTATTCGTTTTTTTAGATAATTGTATTTATTAGAAGTAGCGTGCATTACAATAATACAAGCCAAAAATAACACCATACGTTTCCTGTCCCACTTCATATTTTAAGCTTTAAAAGGGAGAAAATCAAAGCAAGCGAGATCGGATAGTGAGTGGGGGAAAAAAAGGCCCTTAGACACAAAAAATTCGAAAGAAAAGTTAAGAAGTAAACCATAGGAAAAGAAAAAGAGAAAAAGACAACAGGGCTACCGGAAATATAACAAGTCAATGTTCATGCCACTAGGGTGCAGACTGCCCAGCACTTTTGTCTACCTTCGATTTTCCATACCTTCGATATTAAAAGTTTTAAAAAAACAGATAAAAGGGATATACCAACTCCGACTAATCCAGTGGTTCCCAACGTGGGGCGTACGCCCCACAGGGGGGCAATTTGATTTTTAAGGGGGGCAATTGATGATGTCTGGGTCCACATTTTCGATTTTTATTTTTTCGGATTTTCCATCAGGTAAACATCTGTAGTTTATGTTTCAGATGTTATTTTGAGTAAATATTTTTTTTGGGGTAAAAAAGGTCTTTATTGTGTAGTTTATTACAACCAAGGTATTGGCGTTTTAAGCTTCTTCAGCTGAAACGGAATTCACTTTTTAAATGATAAGAATTATATATCACCACATTGGGGCATCAGGATTTTAGAGGTGATTAGGTGGGGCATGGCCAAAAAAAGGTTGGGAACCACTGATCTAACCTGACCGCACCTGGAGTATCGTGTGCCGTTTTGGTCTCCAAATTTTGAGGAAGGACATTCTTGCTATTGAGGGAAACATAGAAATTAGGTGCAGGAGTAGGCCATTCGGCCCTTCGAGCCTGCACCGCCATTCAATATGATCATGGCTGATCCAACTCAGTATCCCGTACCTGCCTTCTCTCCATACCCCCTGATCCCCTTAGCCACAAGGGCCACATCTAACTCCCTCTTAAATATAGCCAATGAACTGTGTGGCCTCAACTACCCTCTGTGGCAGAGAGTTCCAGAGATTCGCCACTCTCTGTGTGAAAAAAGTTCTTCTCATCTCGGTTTTAAAGGATTTCCCCCTTATCCTTAAGCTGTGACCCCTTGTCCTGGACTTCCCTAACATCGGGAACAATCTTCCTGCATCTAGCCTGTCCAACCCCTTAAGAATTTTGTAAGTTTCTATAAGATCCCCTCTCAATCTTCCTAGAGAGTATAAACCAAGGTCTAATCCAGCCTTCAGGTCCCTGACATCCCAGGAATCAGTCTGGTGAACTTCTCTGCACTCCCTCTATGCAATGATTAGGAGAAAAACTGGACGCAATACTCCAGTGTGGTCTCACCAAGACCCTGTACAACTTAGGCTGAGGGAAGCCCAGCGTAGGTTCGCCAGGTTAATTCCCAGGATGGCGGGACTGTCACATGCTGAGAGAATGGAGCGGCTGTGGGCTTGTACACTCTTGTGAGTTTAGAAGGATGAGAGGGCATCTCATTGAAACATCTAGGACTTACTTATTTATTTATTTAATTTTTTAATTTTGAGCAGAATGAAAGAATGAAAAGCAAGTGTGAAACGGCATACAAAAAAACAAAACAAGAATATTTATAAAGTGTCATAAACAATATCGATATACACATGAAATCGCATGTGTCCTAAAGGGAGCAGGAAGCAGCCAAAGCTTATTAATTCCCACCCCTTATTAAGGGATTATTAAGGGTTTGGACACGCTAGAGGCAGGAAACATGTTCCCGATGTTGGGGGAGTCCAAAACCAGGGGCCACACACAGTTTAAGAATAAGGGGTTGGCCATTTAGAACAGAGATGAAGAAAAACTTTTTCACCCAGAGAGTTGTGAATCTGTGGGATTCTCTGCCTCAGAGGGCGGTGGAGGCCAGTTCTCTGGATGCTTTCAAGAGAGAGCTAGATAGGGCTCTTAAAGATAACGGAGTCAGGGGATATGGGGAGAAGGCAGGAACGGAGTACTGATTGTGGATGATCAGCCATGATCACATTGAATGGCGGTGCTGGCTCGAAGGGCCGAATGGCCTCTACTCCTGCACCTATTGTCTGTCTGTCCCCCCCGATCACATTTTATTTGTTTGCTTCGTTGTCACCTTCTCCTAGCTGTCAATCATCTATTCTATATTTTCCTTGATTCCAATCCCTATTGATGTCCCATTTTCACACCTGACCCTTCCTCATCCCTGTGTCTCCCCCTCCCTTGACTTCCAGTCTGATGAAGGGTCTCACCCATTCCTTCTCTCCAGAGATGCTGCCTGTCCCGCTGAGTTACTCCAGCATGTTGTGTGTCTATGTTGAAATGAACCCTGAGAATGACAGACTTATATTTTTTAACCTGCATCAGGTGGGTATTAGAAGCTGGATTGGGTGTGGAGAGGATTTACGAGGATGTTGCCAGGACTTGAGGGCCTAACCTTTTAGGAAAGGCTGGGCAAGCTAGGACTTTATTCTTTAGAGTTTAAGAAGGAACTGCAGATGCTGGAAAATCGAAGGTAGACAAAAGTGCTGGGCAGTCTGCACCCTAGTGGCATAAACATTGACTTGTTATATTTCCAGTAACCCTTGCTGTCTCCTCCCCCTTCTCAGCTCTCCCTCAGCCCTCGGGCTCCTCCTCTTCCTTTCTCCTTTCTTCTCCCCACCCCCCCTCTTGCGCTTGTAGCGTGTACGAGGTGAATGCGCAACATTAATGACGCTCTTAACGTTACTTCCCCCAGGCCACCTTCAAAGGCTGGATGGATATCATGTACGCTGCCGTTGACTCCCGAAAGGTAAGGGGCAACAAAATGGTGGATCTTCCACTGATCATGAAGGATGTGAAGCATTTATCAGGGACACGTCCTCGCTGCGCCGCTGTTTAGCGGACGACATGAAGGGAATTCTCTCTGCAGTCTCGCAAAGGGACTGTTTCCCTTCTGTGGATACCTTGCGCTTCCACAATGGGGCATGCAGTCATCGCCCTGTGGCGCTGAATGCACATCGGGATGCAGTGGCGCATCACGGCGTGTCTGAGTGAGACTTGAAATGCACCTGCCAGTCCACGGTGGCGCAGCAGGTAGAGTTGCCGCCTCACGGCGCCAGAGACCCGGGTTCCATCCTGACTACGGGTGCTGTCTGTGTGGAGTTTGCACGTTCTCCCCGTGGGTTTTCTCTACGGGTGCTCCGGTCTCCTCCCACACTCCAAAGACTAATTGGCTTGTAAATGTAAATTGTCCCCAGTGTGTGTAGGATAGTGTTAGTGTGCGGGGATCGCTGGTCGGCACGGACTCGGTGGGCCGAAGGGCCTGTTTCCGCGCTGTATCTCTAAACTAGACTAAACTAATCCAGACCCAAGGTTGCCAAGGCCAGTTTAGTTTAGAGATTTAGTTTGATGGCCCTTCGTAGTACAGATGCTGCCTGACCCGCTGAGTTACTCCAGCACTCTGTGAAACGTCACCTATCCATGTTCTCCGTAGATGCCTGACCCACTGAGTTACTCCAGCACTCTGTGAAACGTCACCTATCCATGTTCTCCACAGATGCTGCTGACCCGCTGAGTTACTCCAGCACTCTGTGAAACGTCACCTATCCATGTTCTCCACAGATGCTGCCTGACTCACTGAGTTACTCCAGCACTCTGTGGCGATATTTAGATGGCAATCCACACACTTTGAAGATTGAAGTGCAGGCCATGTCTTCAAAGGTATTTTGTATCAATATTGATATCCACGCACCTCTACCATTGATCCCCTCGTAACTATCCCTCTTACAGGGAGACCCTAGTTCATGGTTAGCAGTGTTAGTGGCATACAAGCCTCCTTTGCCTGCTGTGTATTTCTCTTTAGTGACCTTTTTACATTGCATCGTTCCTGTATTAATCTTCAAATCAATGATCCATTCACTTATTGATTCCATGGCAGTGAATTTAAGGGGGTTGAGATTTTCAGTATTGTTAACGTTCGTTGCTGTTCCTCACAAATGCACTGTCGTTTAGTTCCTGTACCACGCAGCCATCTTTGTTGAAACTCCAGGCCTGTACGCGCTGGAGTTTAGAAGCTCGAGGGGCCGAATGGCCTCCTCCTGCACCTACTGTCTATGTTTCCATGTTTCTATGAGGTTCCCGGAGGTTTTTGTCAGTCTCCACTACCTGCTTCCACTTCCTGCAGAGATAGTCCATGGAAGAAGGGGAATGGGAGAAAGGGTGAGCAGTGAGGAGGGGTGAACTGGACAAGCTAGCTGCAGGAAAAATGTTCCCAATTTTGGGGCGAGTCCAGAACCAGGGGCCACACACAGTCTTCGAATGAAGGGGAGGTCATTTAAGACTGAGGTGAGAAAAAAACTTTTTCACCCAGAGAGTTGTGTGGATTTGTGGAATTCCCTGCCACAGAGGGCAGTGGAGGCCAAGTCACTGGATGGATTTAAGAGAGAGTTATAATGTCCCCGTCCCACTTAGGAAACCTGAACGGAAACCTCTGGAGACTTTGCGCCCCACCCGAGGTTTCCGTGCGGTTCCCGGAGGTTCCCGGAGGTTTTTGTCAGTCTCCACTACCTGCAACCTCCGGCAACCACCTGCAACCTCCGGGAACCGCACGGAAACCTTGGGTGGGGCGCAAAGTCTCCAGAGGTTTCCGTTCAGGTTTCCAAAGTGGGACAGGGGGCATTACTAGCCTAAGACCCCATCTTGGAGAGTGTGACTGTGCTGAAAATCATTTCTTCTTGCTTCAGGTTGAAGAGCAGCCCTTCTACGAAGACAACATCTACATGTACATCTATTTTGTGATCTTCATCATCTTCGGATCATTCTTCACATTAAACCTCTTCATTGGCGTCATCATTGACAACTTCAATCAGCAGAAGAAAAAGATAAGTTTTGCGTGAGACGTTTGAACGAGAACGTTACATTTCTGCTAACGGTTCCTTCCGGCCTTTTTCAAACAGGTCTGAAGAAGGGCCTCGACCCGAAACGTCACCCATCCCTTCTCTCCAGAGACGCTGCCTGTCCCGCTGAGTTACTGCAGCATTTTGTGTCTACGGTGTAAACTAGTATCTGCAGACAAAGGACTCAATCCTCACTACCTATGGTCCTGCTTTGCCAAACTATTGCACCTTCACCACTCAGGTCATCGACTACCGACCTTTTGGCTTTTAGCTCAACGTGGAAGAACCAACCTCCGAATCTTGCCCCAGTGGCGATGATTTGTGTTGGACTCCATGCTGGGAGATTGGACTGCAGGGAACATCACAACTCCGCTTGATCCAAACCTCGTCCCATGTCCCCTCATTCGCCTTGTCCCAACATGGAATCAGAGAGTGATACAGCGTGGAAACAGGCCCTTCGGCCCAACTTGCCCACACCGGCCAACAATGTCCCAGCTGCACTAGTCCCACCTGCCAGCGTTTGGCCCATATCCCTCCAAACCTGTCCTATCCATGTACCAAAACGTTGGGATAGTCCCAGCCTCAACTACCTCCTCTGGCAGCTCGTTCCATACACCCACCACCCTTTGTGTGAAAAAGTCACCCCTCAGATTCCTATTAAATCTTCCCCCCTCAACTCCTCACCATAAACCTATGTCCTCTGGTCCTTGATTCACCCACCACCCTCGAAAAGTGTGGAAAAGGTCCCCCTCGGATTCCTATTAAATCTTTTCCCCATCACCTTGAAGCTATGTCCTCTGGTCCTCGATTCCCCTACTCTGGGCAAGAGACTCTGTGCATCTACCCGATCTATTCCTCTCATGATTTTGTACACCTCTATAAGATCGCCCCTCATCCTCCTGCGCTCCAAGGAGTAGAGTCCCAGCCTGCTCAACCTCTCCCTGTAGCTCACACCCTCTAGTCCTGGCAACATCCTCGTAAATCGTCTCCGAACCCTTTCAAACTTGACAACATCAAAAGTGGATGAGAAAGTGGGATAGCTTTGTGTGAACGGGTGGTGGCTGGTTGGACTCGGTGGGCCGAAGGGCCTGTTTCCATGCTGTACGTCAGAACAAAACTAAATGCCCTGGCACAGCTGTAAATGTCAGGCACTTTTCATCCCAGCTCGTCGCTTAATAACTAGCAGTTGGATAATTACCCAACTAAAGGCACACCAGCCATGGGTGACTGGATTCGCGAGGCGCCATGCGTAGACGTAGGAATGGTCCCATTCTGAAGGTTGTAACCAGTTTTTCTTTGCTCCCTATACTTTGGAGGTCAGGATATCTTCATGACGGAAGAACAAAAGAAATATTACAACGCCATGAAAAAGCTGGGATCCAAGAAGCCCTCGAAACCCATTCCGCGGCCACTGGTGAGTATCAGCCGAGTGCAGCTAATCATAGAAATTAGGTGCAGGAGTAGAGGTCATTCGGCCCTTCGAGCCTGCACTGCCATTCAATATGATCATGGCTGATCATCCAACTCAGCATCCCGTACCTGCCTTCTCTCCATACCCTCTGATCCCCTTAGCCACAAGGGCTACATCTAACTCTCTCTTAAATATAGCCAATGAACTGTGGCCTCAACTACCCTCTGCGGCAGAGAGTTCCAGAGATTCACCACTCTCTGTGTGAAAAAAGTTCTCATCTCGGTTTGAAAGGATTTCCCCCCTTATCCTTAAGCTGTGACCCCTTGTTCTGGACTTCCCCCAACATCGGGAACAATCTTCCTGCATCTAGCCTGTCCAACCCCTTAAGAATTTTGTAAGTTTCTATAAGATCCCCTCTCAATCTCCTAAATTCTAGAGAGTATAAACCAAGTCTATCCAGTCTTTCGTCATAAGACAGTCCTGACATCTAGCCTATGGATGGATTGTGACAGAAACGTACTGGATGAAGTGGATGTGGGGAGGATGTTTCCACTAGTGGGAGAGCCTCGGACCAGAAGGCACAGCCTCGGAATTCAAGCACGTCCCTTCAGGATGGAGATGAGGGGGAATTTCTTCAGCCAGAGGGTGGTGAATCTGTGGAACTCGTTGCCACAGAGGCGGTGGAGGCCACAAGTCAGTGGATATTTTTAAGGCGAAGATTGGCAGATTCTTGATTAGTGTGGGTGTCAGAGGGTAACGGGGAGAATGGTGTTGAGAGGGAGAGATAGATCAGCCACGATTGAATGGCAGAGTACAAGATACAAGATACATTTAATTGTCATTTGGACCCCTTGAGGTCCAAACGAAATGCCGTTTCTGCAGCCATACATTACAAACAAATAGACCCAAGACACAACATCATTTACATAAACATCCATCACATAGCTGTGATGGAAGTCCAAATAAACATCATCTCCACTGCACTTCAATCAGAAGAAAAAGATGGTGATTTTGCCCGTGGCCATTAAAGACGCCGTTTGCGACGAGAACGGGTCTTGGTTCCCCCGGCGCTAACCCGGGCCATTCCAAGCCGCGCGGGGCGGTGATCCCCGCCTTTTTCAAACCCCGCAACTCGGGCGGGGGAAGTCGCCGTTGCGAGAGCCCTGAAAAAGCGGTCTCCCTCCAGGGACCCGCGGGCTCCCGGTGCCGCCGTCCACAGACCCGCAGTAGCAGCCTCCGACTCTCTCCGCAGCAGCAGCAGACAGCAGCGCTCCTCCTGCCGCTCCCCCGCTCGGACTCGAGTTACTGCAGCTCCACGACGGTGTGACGTGTAACCACCCCGTCTCTTCCTGTTGGAGCATCTAACGCCCGACGAAAGGCCGGGGTCTCCCGTGCACTCCTCCCGAGTAGACTTGATGGGCAGAATGGCCGTATTCTGCTGCTTGATATTATGAATTTAGGTCATGATTTATTCTTAATCAAGCACCGGAGATTCTGTGACTGTGACAATTGCAAAATAGATCTTGGCTGCTCGCCGTGTAAACCGAAATGTTATTTCAACTCAATGTTGCACACTTTCTTTGCGACTATTTTTGAGAAAATGAGACACTGTGGTTTGAACTCTCTGGCTGCGGGGATTATTGAGAGGATGTAATGTTCAGGCTGTGGTTTGCTTTGTCAGTTCTCAGGATGGTTTGTTCTGCATGAAATGAATTGTTTCATCTGCAGACCAGGTGCCTGTGTTTTAGACAACTTCACCGAGTTGTGAATTATGTTCAAATTGAGCTTTAAAGCAGCTGGGATTTAGCTGTTCCCACACACTAGGGGTCCATTAACCTATAAACCTATAAGTCTGATCTTCGGAATCAGAGTAATAGAGTGATACAGTGTGGAAACAGGCCCAACTTGCCCACACCGGCCAACATGTCCCAGCTACACTAGTCCCACCTGCCCGCGTTTGGCCCATATCCCTCCAAACCTGTCATAGAAACATAGAAAATAGGTGCAGGATTCGAGGCCATTCGGCCCCTCGAGCCTGCACCATTCGCCATTCAATATGATCATGGCTGATCATCCAACTCAGTATCCCATCCCTGCCTTCTCTCTTTAATAACTCGAAAGTGGATGAGAATTTAATAATAAGAATTTAATAATAAGTGGATGAGAATTTATATAATTCTCTCTCTAAAGATCCCTTTAGCCACAAGGGCCACATCTAACTCCCTCTTAAATATAGCCAATGAACTGTGTGGCCTCAACTACCTTCTATCCATGTACCTGTCTAACTGCTTCTTAAACGTTGGGATAGTCCCAGCCTCAACTACCTCCTCAGGCAGCTCGTTCCATACACCCACCACCCTCTGTGTGGAAAAAGTTACCCCTCAGATTCCTATTCAATCTTTCCCCCTCCCCCCACATTAAGCTTTTGTGGTGAGTTTGACTTGATGTTATTTATGTATGGAATATCTGTCCAGTTTAGTGTACTATTGTACCGTGGAGCAGTGAAAAGCTTCAGTTTGCTTTGTGTCCAGTCTAGGTCAAGTCTATATATAAGAGGAGATTGAGAGGGGATCTTATAGAAACTTACAAAATTCTTAAGGGTTGGACAGGCTAGATGCAGGAAGATTGCTCCCGATGTTGGGGAAGTCCAGGACAAGGGGTCACAGCTTAAGGATAAGGGGGAAATCCTTTAAAACTGAGATGAGAAGAACTTTTTTCACACAGAGAGTGGTGAATCTCTGGAATTCTCTGCCACAGAGGGTAGTCGAGGCCAGTTCATTTGGCTATATTTAAGAGGGAGTTAGATGTGGCCCTTGTGGCTAAGGGGATCAGGGGCTATGGAGAGAAGGCAGGGATGGGATACTGAGTTGGATGATCAGCCATGATCATATTGAATGGCAGTGCAGGCTCGAAGGGCCGAATGGCCTCTACTCCTGCACCTAATTTCTATGTTTCTATAACTACACTCAAGCCACCCACAGGACACGTGTAAAGGGAACAGCATTTAATATTGGTGTTCAATCAAAGATAGTCCGAAGGTAGACAAAAATGCTGGAGAAACTCAGCGGGTGCAGCAGCATCTATGGAGCGAAGGAAATAGGCAACGTTTCGGGCCGAAACCCAGAAGGGTTTCGGCCCAAAACGTTGCCTATTTCCTTCTGAAGAAGGGTTTCGGCCCGAAACGTTGCCTATTTCCTTCGCTCCACATAGATGCTGCTGCACCCGCTGAGTTTCTCCAGCATTTTTGTCTACCTTCGATTTTCCAGCATCTGCACAGTTCCTTCTTAAAGATAGTCCGTGGGTCTCCACTGATGTGGATGGGAGGTCAGGACCGCTCTCTTGTTGGTGAGAGGACGGTTCAGTTGCCTGATAACAGCCGGGAAGAAACTGTCCCCTGAATCTGGAGGTGTGTGTGTGTTTGTTTTCACACTTCTGTACCTCTTGCCCGATGGGAGAGGGGAGACGAGGGAGTGGCCGGGGGGTGAGACTGGTCCTTGATGATGCTGCTGGCCTTGCCGAGGCAGCGTGAGGTGGAGATGGAATGTCCCCTTTGGATACACGCTAGAATTTAGAAGATTGAGGGGGGGGATCTTATAGAAACGTACAAAATTCGTAAGGGGTTGGACAGGCTAGATGCAGGAAGATTGTTCCCGATGTTGGGGAAGTCCAGAACAAGGGGTCACACAGTTTAAGGATAAGGGGGAAATCTTTTAGGACCGAGATGAGGAAAACATTTTTTTTTCACACACAGAGAGTGGTGAATCTGTGGAATTCTCTGCCACAGAAGGTAGTTGAGGCCAGGCTATATTCAAGAGGGAGTTAGATGTGGCCCTTGTGGCTAAAAGGATCAGGGGGTATGGAGAGAAGGCAGGAACAGGATTCTGAGTTGGAAAACTTATACCAGCAGGGAGGGCATTTCCTTTGAGACTCTTCCAGTTCTGCAACCACAAAGAACAGAGGTCTTGGCAAAGTGGTTACAATTGTACGCAACGTATTAAGTTTATTGGCCAAGAATTCACATACAAGGAATTTGCCTTGGTGCTCGGCCCAACATGACATACAGTGACAGTTATGAGTGACTCAGAAAACACTAAACATTAATAATAATGAAACATTAATGATAAAACAACATTGATCAAGCATGTGAACCAACAAAATACCAGATCAAAGGGAGGCTACAGATTTTTTCACACAGAGAGTGGTGAATCTGTGGAACTCTCTGCCACAGAGGGTAGTTGAGGCCAGTTCATTGGCTATATTTAAGAGGGAGGTGGATGTGGCCCTTGTGGCTAAAGGGATCAGGGGGTATGGAGAGAAGGCAGGGACGGGATACTGAGTTGGATGATCAGCCATGATCACATTGAATGGCGAATGGTGCAGGCTCGAAGGGCCGAATGGCCTACTCCTGCACCTAATTTCTATGTTTCTATAACTACACTCAAGCCACCCACAGGACACGCGTAAAGGGAACAGCATTTAATATTGGTGTTCAATCAAAGATAGTCCGAAGGTAGACAAAAATGCTGGAGAAACTCAGCGGGTGCAGCAGCATCTATGTGGAGCGAAGGAAATAGGCAACGTTTCGGGCCGAAACCCTTCTTCAGAAGGAAATAGGCAACGTTTTGGGCCGAAACCCTTCTTCAGAAGGAAATAGGCAACGTTTCGGGCCGAAACCCTTCTTCAGAAGGAAATAGGCAACGTCTCCTTCCTAAAGGACCTCAATTCTGAGTCTGAAGATGGGTCTCGGCCCGAAACGTTGCCTATTTCCTTCGCTCCATAGATGCTGCTGCACCCGCTGAGTTTCTCCAGCATTTTTGTGGTACCTTCGATTTTCCAGCATCTGCACAGTTCCTTCTTAAAGATAGTCCGAGGGTCTCCACTGATGTGGATGGGAAGGGCCGAATGGCCTCTACTCCTGCACCTATTGTCTATGTTTCTATGGATAGCATGCAACTGATATTGTCGTTTATTCTGTCCTTGATTTATCCTGTCTTTTTTGTCGTAGAACATAATCCAGGGCGGAGTCTATGATTTTGTCACTCAGCAAGTTTTTGATATTGTGATCATGATTCTGATCTGCCTGAACATGGTGACAATGATGGTGGAAACTGATGAACAGAGCAAAGACAGTGAAATGATTCTATATTGGATCAATTTTATCTTCATCATTTTTTTCACAAGCGAATGTGTGCTTAAACTCTTTGCCCTAAGGCATTACTATTTCACCATTGGGTGGAATATATTTGATTTTGTGGTTGTGATCCTTTCCATTGTAGGTAAGTGACTGTCTTACCAACACCCTTTCCACCCCCCCCCCCCTCTCCCGACCCATTTCCTTCCCCTTCCACTTGCATTCCTTCACCATTCCGCGCCTTCTATCCTTACCTCGCGCCATTCTGTCTTTTCATCTCCGTCCTCCGTCCCAACGATCTGTAGATTGCAGCCCTCATCCCCTCACCCGCTCGCCGGTATCCACCTATCATTCGCCAGGGTTTCTCCTGCCCACCAAGTATTCACATACAAGGAATTTGCCTTGGTGCTCCGCCCACAAGTAACAACATTCGAAATTCGAAATTCGAAATTCGAAAGGCACGAAATTTCGTTCAGACCGCAAGGTCTGAATGACAATAAAGGAAATTCTATTCATGACACACAGTGACAGTTATGAGTGACTCAGAAAACACTAAACATTAATAATAATGAAACATTAATGATAAAACAACATTGATCAAGCATTCCAGCTTTCCCCCAACCTACCTCCCCCCGCCTACTCCTGCGTCTATTGTCTAAACAAATAAACCACCATCAAAATTAGCTAGCAACATGAAACAGCTCCACATTTTTGCACAAAAAGATTGCACTACCACAGAGAGGGCTGATTGTCTTTTTGAACTAAGAGTCACCTGAACTTTCCGACAACTATATAACCCTTCTGAAGAAGGGTCACGACCCGAAACGTCACCCATTCCTTCTCTCCAGAGATGCTGCCCGTCCCCGCTGAGTTACTCCAGCTTTTTGTGTCTATCCCTTCATTAATCCGCATCAACGCAAAACCTGCTGCCAAAGGCATCTTCGTGTGTGTAACATGCATTGAGGTGCACGCTTCTATCGTGCAGTTTCTAAATCGTTTTGTCCTCGATGAGGAGAAGAGAGAAAATTGGCAAATAGGTTTCCGAAGCTATTTCTGCATGGCCGGCTCCTCCCATTGTTATTTGCCGTGCTATGTTTCAATTGTGAATGCTTGTTTCCCTCAAAGCAGAACTGTTAACACGGTCTCTTCTGTCTCCTTAGGAATGTTCCTGGCTGATATAATTGAAAAATACTTTGTATCACCAACACTTTTCCGAGTTATTCGATTAGCGCGAATTGGCCGTATTTTGCGCCTAATCAAAGGAGCCAAAGGGATCCGAACACTGTTGTTTGCCTTAATGATGTCTCTGCCGGCCTTGTTCAACATTGGCCTCCTGCTCTTTCTGGTCATGTTCATCTTCTCCATCTTTGGAATGTCTAACTTTGCCTACGTCAAGAAGGAAGACGGCATCGATGATATGTTTAACTTTGAGACCTTTGGCAACAGCATGATCTGCCTGTTCCAAGTGACCACGTCGGCCGGTTGGGACGGCTTGCTCTTGCCCATCTTGAACCGCCCGCCAGATTGCGACCTCCACAAGGAGAACCCCGGCACGGCGGTCAAGGGCGACTGCGGCAATCCGTCGGTGGGGATCTTTTTCTTTGTCAGCTACATCATCATCTCCTTTTTGATCGTGGTGAACATGTACATTGCCATCATCCTGGAGAACTTCAGCGTGGCGACGGAGGAGAGCGCAGAACCGCTCAGCGAGGACGACTTTGAGACATTCTATGAGATCTGGGAGAAATTTGACCCGGACGCCACGCAGTTCATCGAGTACAACAAGTTGTCCGACTTCGCCGACACTTTGGAAGCGCCGCTTCGGGTGCCCAAGCCCAACCACATCGAACTCATTGCCATGGACCTGCCGATGGTGAGCGGAGATAGGATTCACTGCCTGGACATCTTGTTTGCGTTTACCAAGCGCGTGCTCGGCGAGAGCGGCGAAATGGACGTGCTGCGGCAGCAGATGGAGGAGCGCTTCGTGGCATCGAACCCCTCCAAGGTGTCCTACGAGCCCATCACCACCACGCTGCGGCGCAAGCACGAGGAGGTGTGCGCCATCATCATCCAGCGGGCGTACCGGGTGCACTTGGCGCGGCGAAAGATCAGCACCAAGGGGCGACTCCCGTACTCCAAGCCCGGGGGCCACGCCAACGAGAACGGCAACACCAACCAAGAGAAGAAGGAAGGGACGCCCTCCACAGCTTCGCTGCCGTCGTACGACAGCGTAACAAAGCCGGAGAAACAGGAGAAGGACCGGAAAGGCAACGACAAAGGCAGAAGCAACCAAAAAGACATCAGGGAATCTAAGTTGTGAAAAAAAATTCCATTTGCAAGCAAATGTTGTTTACAAACTTAAAAAGTATATAGATATATATAAATATATATATATATATCAATGCAGAACAGTGACCCCATTTCTAGAACAAAAAAAAGAACTCTCAGCTAGAGATCTATACCAAACATAACCTGCTTACAATATAAAAATGTTGACAGTAACCTTCCCTTGTCATGATACTGGGACCCTACACAGCGAAAAAGGGATTCAATAAACTCCAACAGGTGATTACTGGATCTAACGTACTTTCGCATTCAATGCAACAAAAAGGACAAAAACAAAATGGCTGCTAGGATCAGTAGATTGCCAATGGGGTCAGACAGACAAATTTTATTTTCTCATTTTAGTTCACTCTTTCCGACAGAAACAAAAAAACAATAGCAAGGTTTGTTTGACCATGCGAAATTATGGCTGCCTCCTTCCATTCTCTGTTCAGCAAATGTAACATTTAGCCCATGCCATTCTTTTTAGTCACGATTTCTTTGTTATATCGGCATATTTTTCTACATGGGCTTCATGTTGTTTGGGAATAAGGGGAGGTACGTGGGGGGGGAGGGTGGGGGGGGGGGGGGGGGGGGGGGGGTTCGGACTGAGGGAGAATTACTCAGGCCGGTTCCAAGAAAAAAAAATTGTGCTTGTTTGATGCATAGAAATGATTTGCATGTTAGCATGCTGTGATCAGAATCCATGCATGTAGTCATAGACCACAGACACAAGTACTTTGTCCACCAGGTGGTTTTTTTGCCTGATGGCTGAGGCAAACCGCTGTTAAGACATACAATATATTGGGGGACAGTCTAATATCATGCCCTTCACAAGTATTTACAAACTCTTTAATGACTCATTCAACCAACCTCAGTAGAAGTAACAATAAACAAGTGTGGGGGGGGGGGGGGGGGGGTTGTGTGTGTTTAATAGCTATTGTTCTAAACAGACGACCATTGTTGCACATAAATTGCTGCTCTCTTTCCTCCTTAAAGGGGAAAATTAAATCCCAAGAATGGCTTTGTTGTATTTAAATTTCAATGTAAACCAAACCTAGGGCTTTAAAGATCGTTCATTTGTAACTTGCAGTATGGATCACCCTCATTTTGCAGAGTAGACATTTTATATGGAGGCAAGGAATGCTGTGTACATGGCAATTTATCTTTGCAGTGCATTTTTTGGGTACTGGATAAAAGGGTAGGTACAGCACCAAGATGTGTATTGATCCAAGTTGATACCGTTTTTTGAATTTCCCAATATCCTTTCACAAACAAAAACAAGCATTGACACCTTCATCAGTGATGGTCTGCAGTTGGCACTTTGATGCATGTTTTTCTTGCTTCTGTAGTCACATATAATGTTTTTTTTCCTCTAATAATCACATTTGTTTTAAAAAAAAAAAAAAATGAATTCAAAAAAAAATAAATCAAGTTTTTCGGCACGACAAGTCACAGTGTTGAATGTCAGTGGCAGAGCTGTGCTAATTCATTTCTTTTTGTTTGTTGTCATCGCCCGCCTGATGACAATCAAATGAAGACATGTTTTCCCCCAAAACATTAGCATTCCCAAGTAGAATACAATGTATAAAACGGACACAAAAAGTCACACATATATGTACAGGCTATGTTGTAAGCAGCACAAGCAAATGCTGAAAGATGTGGTTGGAATTTTTAAGAGAATATTATAAATATTGTAATATATCATTTTATTTTATCGGCATGCATTTTTTGTAAATACGACAAAAATTACAAAATTAAATCTGATGGCTTCGGGCTGATGCCATTGTCACAAGTGTTATTTTGGATCATGGATCATTTGTTAACGTCCCAACTCGTAGAGAGAAAAACCAAAAAAAAGTCTGGTCAACTGTAAAGACGCCAATTTTTCCGAAATCCTCTCTTCTCTGTGCAATAAATCCATTTACGACCAAATCTGTTCAGAATTAGATTTTTTGCGCTAATTTTTGCAGAGATCAGAAACAAGACGGCAAACAAAAGAGTAGGCGGCAAAAAATAATAGTGCAAATAGAAAGCAGCAGCATATTGTGAATGCATTTTGTTTTCTTTCAGTTTTTTTGTTTTGCAGCGAGATCCTTGATGTTGTTCCATTACCATTCCAGGGCTTATGGACTCAGAGTAATTGCCTGTGCAGACCTAAACTGCTCTGAATGGAATGAATAGAAAGGGGGCATAAGAACAAAGATCTAAGCCACATCCTGGTTTTTCATTTTCTGCCACACAGATGTGTGAACTGTAATTTTAAAATATTAGTAGTAAACTTGACTAGTAATGTGTTAGTGAACTGCATGGTGGATGATGCTATATTACACGACAACGATGGTTAAATCTACATTATTAATACAAGTCTAAAGAATAAATATTACACTTTTTACTCTACCAGGTTGTGGCTGTCTCGGTGTGGATTTTTGTGTATGTTTTTTTTTAAATCGGGGACTCTGTCTCAAAGGGGTACTGTCTTCGGTCGACTCTGCTCAGCGCAAATCCCCGACCAAACGGTGTCGACGCAAAATCACCTGCTCGCGGCAGCAATCAAAGAGGTTGTGTATATCAAGCTGTCGGCTGTGTTTCCAACCCCGCCCGCACCACTCCCCCCTCCCCCTTCCTCCGCCCCTCTCTCCCGCAAGGCAGACAGTGCCCCTTCACAGCGCAGGGCCCCTCGCAACGGCAAATGTGTGACGAATTTTTTTCATCAAGACACGGGGAACTGCAGATGCGGGCTTGCGACGAAAAAAGGGCACAGTGTGCTGGAGGAACTCAGCGGGTCAGGCAGGCAGCATCTGTGTGGAGAACATGGATAGGTGACGTTTCACAGAGTGCTGGAGTAATTCAGCGGGTCAGGCAGCATCTGTGGAGAACATGGATAGGTGACGTTTCACAGAGTGCTGGAGTAACTCAGCGGGTCAGGCAGCATCTGTGGAGAACATGGATAGGTGACGTTTCACAAAGTGCTGGAGTAAAGGGCCTGTCCCACCAGCATGCGGCGAGCGCGACCAAACCAGAAGTGGGGGCCGCGCGGAGGTCGAGTGAGTGACGTGAAGTTCGAGCGAAGTCCGCGGGAAGTTCGCACGTGACGTATGGCGTCGAGGCGACTGCGGGTCGGCAAGGCCGTTGCCGTGCAGAATTTTTGAACACGGTCCGTTTTTTGGAGCCCCGCACAACTCCATACGGCTCCGGCGATCGAAGTAGGACCAACCCCGCGAGGCCGTACGGCTCAAGCGACCACGTTAGGTCGCGCTAGACGCATGCAGGCGCATGCTGGTGGGACCGGTTTACATAAAGAAAGACAGAAAGTGCTGGAGTAACACAGTGGCTCAGGCAGCATCTCTGGGGAACATGGATAGGTGACGTTTTGGGTCGGGACCCTTCTTCAGACTGACGTTTCAGGCAGGGAAGTCCAAGGTCACCTATCCATGTTCTCCACAGATGCTGCCTGACCCGCTGAGTTACTCCAGCACTCTGTGAAACGTCACCTATCCATGTTCTCCACAGATGCTGCCTGACCCGCTGAGTTACTCCAGCACTCTGTGAAACGTCACCTATCCATGTTCTCCACAGATGCTGCCTGACCCGCTTCAGTTACTCCAGCACTCTGCGAAACGTCACCTATCCATGTTCTCCACAGATGCTGCCTGACCCGCTGAGTTACTCCAGCACTCTGTGAAACGTCACCTATCCATGTTCTCCACAGATGCTGCCTGACCCGTTTCGGGCCGAAATCCTTCTGGAAATAGGCAACGTTTCGGGCCGAAACCCTTACGGGTTTCGACCCGAAACGTTGCCTATTTCCTTAGCTCCATAGATGCTGCCTGACCCGCTGAGTTACTCCAGCACTCTGTGAAACGCCACCTATCCATGTTCTCCACAGATGCTGCCTGACCCGCTGAGTTACTCCAGCACTCTGTGTCCTTATATTGAATCTAGCTTGATGTACATGTGGCTGTATTTAGCACTGAAGACAGTTCCGACTGAGAATATTTTTCAACAAATGCAAACATAACTCTCTGAATGTCTAGCAGTTAACTTACTGCAGTGGTTGGATTTGCGTGCAGTCGGATTTGACGAGACGAAGGTCTTGCCTTGCTCCCTGGCTGTGAGTGCAACACGTTTTGGAAGTAGTCTTCCTATGGCTACATTCCAACTGGACAAACTGATATAATAATTGCCACTTTCATTTGGAGAAAGCACAGCATTTGCCTAACCATGTGGGGAAGGAAACTCCACTGGCCCATTATATGAGGTCCTCTTTTGAACCTCATCTTCAGCCACAAGAGTTGCAACAAAGCAAAAAAGCTTTGTCGTGTAGAATCCAATTCTTGAAGTGCTCAATGTTGCAATCGACCAACTTAAAAAACAGAAAACTCTTCCACCAAAAGCCAACATCTTTTTATTTGACTACAAAGCATCTCCCCCTTTCTTCTCCCATTTGCGTTTTTTGTTTGTGTTTAACTTGCCAACTAACGCCTTGCATGTAGCGTGTGTCTCGTAACGTTTTGCCGGCAACGTGTCTCTTCAAGAATTTGTGGCACATGCGAGCAGTTATCCTTAAATACACAAAAAAAAAAAGGATCATTCCGCATCTCTCACTGTCGGCAGTGAGACCCGGGTGTACATGCGAGATCGCAGATATATAACCCAACAGTAAAGCAAACTCTTTAAGATTGCATGTATTCATTTTCGTGCATCCAACGCTGCTTCATGGCGTGTTGACACCCAGAGCTGATACCTTGGCGCGTGCCAGCTTGTCTTGGTCAGTCTCCGAGTCAATGTTTGGCACCCGTTATTTCTAGGCCTCAGGCCCTCGGCCGCCATTTTGAAAGCCCGCCATGTTTTTTTTTTTTCTGAGCTACCAACTCCTTGGATGAGATTTGAACGGAGGAGCGGTTGAAACGATTTCATGGCACGACACCAGGAGCGTTGTTTCTCCGTGTGTCCCGGCTGACCTCCCCCCTCCCCCCCTCCCCGCCGCATCAAAATGGTCGCTTCAACGCTGCTTTTTTGTTTTGGATCTTGCTGTGCGCAAAATGGCGGCTGAATCAAATGAGTCACTGCAATTCAAAGCCAAAATGCTTTGGGTACGGTAAAGCCCTGTATAAGCATCTTTTGTCCCCTTCGTTAAGGTCTAAATATATCCGTTACATTCCCTCAAACTGATGTACAGGTTTGTAAACTTCTAAATCTGTTGGTAATCACATGGCATTGGTGCACTCGTATTCATGCTGTTTGATCCATTTAAGTTACTCCAGCACTCTGTGAAACGTCACCTATCCCTGTTCTCCACAGATGCTGCCTGACCCGCTGAGTTACTCCAGCACTCTGTGAAACGTCACCTATCCATGTTCTCCACAGATGCTGCCTGACCCGCTGAGTTACTCCAGCACTCTGTCAAACGTCACCTATCCATTTTCTCCCCAGATGCTGCCTCACCCGCTTTGTTACTCCCAGCACTCTGTGAAACGTCACCTATCCATGTTCTCCACAGATGCTGCCTGACCCGCTGAGTTACTCCAGCACTCTGTGAAACGTCACCTATCCATGTTCTCCACAGATGCTGCCTGACCCGCTGAGTTACTCCAGCACTCTGTGAAACGTCACCTATCCATGTTCTCCACAGATGCTGCCTGACCCACTTAGTTATGGTGCAGCAGCATCTATGGAGCTAAGGAAATAGGCAACGTTTCGGGCCGAAATCCTTCTGGAAATAGGCAACGTTTCGGGCCGAAACCCTTACGGGTTTCGGCCCGAAACATTGCCTATTCCCTTAGCTCCATAGATGCTGCCTGACCCGCTGAGTTACTCCAGCACTCTGTGAAACGTCACCTATCCATATTCTCCAGAGCTGCTGCCTGACCCGCTGAGTTACTCCAGCACTCTGTGTCATTTTATTGAATACAGCTTCGAAGATGTAGACGTGGCTGTATTTAGCACTGACGAGAGTTCCAACTGGGAATATTGTCGCCCACTGTCGGGTTTTTATTTTGCTATTGTCTGATTTGGCAAAATTCTCTCATCTGAGACGGGACTTTGAGAATGCAGTCATCTGCCTAGTGTCGGAGCAGGTAAGCCTGGCTGCTGTTGTGTTGCAATGAGAGATGTGTCATGTTTGTGGTATTATTTGATAATAAGGACCGGGCTTTCCCCCCCCCCCCCCCCCCCCCCCCCACCGTTCTTGCACTGTGACACAGATTTGTGTACAAATCGCTGCCATTTTTTATCTGCAAAACAATCATTGCACTCAAAAGAAATTAATTTGACTGTGAAGCACTTTATGAATGTTTCCCAGAAATGCAATCAGTATATTGGTTAATGCTGCTCTGCCTTTCCATTTATCATTAATTAAATATAACCCTTAATGTGCGAGGCAAAGCATTCTCCCAGAATAGTCCGCAGCTTCCTCCCACCAACATCTTAATGGGCTTCAGACTTATTGCTGAAGCAAGGAACTACAGATAGACACAGAGTGCTGGAGTAACTCAGCGGTTCAGGCAGCATCTGTGGAGAACATGGATAGGTGACGTTTCACACAGTGCTGGAGTAACTCAGCAAGTCAGGCAGCATCTGTGGAGAACATGGATAGGTGACGTTTCACAGAGTGCTGGAGTAACTCAGCGGGTCAGGCAGCATCTCTGGAGAACATGGATAGGTGACTTTTCACAGAGTGCTGGAGTAACTCAGCGGGTCAGGCAGCATCTGTGGAGAACATGGATAGGTGACGTTTCACAGAGTGCTGGAGTAACTCAGCGGGTCAGGCAGCATCTATGGAGCTAAGGAAATAGGCAACGTTTTGGGCCGAAACCCGTACGGGTTTCGGCCCGAAACGTTGCCTATTTCCAGAAGGATTTCGGCCCAAAACGTTGCCTATTTCCTTAGCTCCATAGATGCTGCTGCACCATAACTGAGTGGGTCAGGAAGCATCTGTGGAGAACATGGATAGGTGACGTTTCGGGTCGGGACTGAAAGAAAGGTCTTCTTCTTCTGAAGAAGAACAGTTTCAACCCGAAACATCACCTATCCATCGTGAGAGGAAATGGATGAACTTTGATGGGCATAGCTTATCACTGTCTCAGGCAAATGATGTACAGTCTTTCCGCTGACTGGATAGCACGCAACAAAAGCTTGACACTATACCTCGATACACGTGACATAAAGTAAACTCAACTATACGTAGGAAGGAACTGCAGATGCTGATTTAAACCAAAGAAAGACACAAAGTGCTGGAGTAACTCAGCGGGACAGGCAGCATCTCTGGAGGGAAGGAATGGGTGACGTTTCGGGCCGTGTCGGAGGAAGGGTCTCGACCCTGAAACGTCACCCATCCCTTCTCTCCAGAGATGCTGCCTGTCCCGCTGAGTTACTCCAGCTTTTAGTGTCTGTCTTCGATTTAGACGTACTTGGAATAGCACGCTTGTTCATTTAAGACCGAAACCTGACTTACAAGATCGTAATTTTTGAAATAACACTCTCAAAATTACTCCTGGCATTTGTTGTATAACTTAAAACTTTTTGAGATACACAATGCTTTTCAAGGTGGTAACCCCCCAGGGAAAAGACAAGGTATTTCCATCTCGATGGAATCTTTTACAGAAATTTAATGCGTACGTTTAAGATTTTTAATAAGCAAACATACTTTACCACGGTAACTGAAGAGAACGGGCGGCACGGTGGCGCAGCGGTAGAGTTGCTGCCTCACAGCGCCAGGGACTCGGGTTCCATCCTGACTATGGGTGCTGTCTGTACGGAGTTTGCAGGTTAATTGGCTTGGTATACGTGTAAATTGTCTCTAGTGTGTGTGTAGGGTAGTGTTCGTGTGCAATGATCACTGATCGGGCTAGCATGGACTCGGTGGGCCGAAGGGCCTGTTTCCGCGCTGTATCTCTAAACTAAACTAAAGATTGGCGAAAAGAAGCAAGCTTTCCTGATCGTTCCGACTCTTTTTATTCTGAATTTTGATATTATTTTGGAAATACTGAGGAATTACGGGCAGCTTGCGTCTATCACCTTCCTCAAGATGCTGCTCGGGTGCCTTGTGTACTCTCTCCCCTTCTAATCAAGCCCTGCTGGAAGAGTATCAAAGATTTGGATGAGAACATACAGGGCAAGATTAGCAAGTTTGCTGATGATACAAAAGTGAGTGGTTTTGCTGATAGTGAAGATGGTTGTGAATAATTGCAGCAGGATCTGGATCGATTGGCCAGGTGGGTGGAGGAATGGTTGATGGAATTGAATACAGAGAAGTGTGTAAGGTGATGCATTTTGGACATCGAACAAGGGCAGGACCTACACAGTGAATGGTCGGCCTCTGGGTAGTGTTGTAGAGCAGAGGGATCTAGGAGTACAGGTGCATGGTTCCTTGAAGGTGGAGTCGCAGGTAGATAAGGTGGTCAAAAAGGCTTTTGGCACTTTGGCCTTCATCAGTCAGAGTATTGAGTATAGAAGTTGGGAGGTCATGTTGCAGTTGTATCAGACGTTGGTGAGACCGCATTTAGAATATTGTGTTCAGTTCTGGGCACCGTGTTATAGGAAAGATGTCGTCAAGCTGGAAAGGGTTCGGAGGAGATTTACGAGGATGTTGCCAGGACTAGAGGGTGTGAGCTACAGGGAGAGGTTGAGCAGGCTGGGACTCTATTCCATGGAGCACAGGAGGATGAGGGGTGATCTTATAGAGGTGTATAAAATCATGAGAGGAATAGATCGGGTAGATGCACAGAGTCTCTTGCCCAGAGTAGGGGAATCGAGGACCAGAGGACATAGGTTCATGGTGAAGGGGGAAAGATTTAATAGAATTCTGAGGGGTAACTTTTCCACACTTTTCGAGGGTGGTGGGTGTATGGAACGAGCTGCCGGAGGAGGTAGTTGAGGCTGGGACTATCCCATCGTTTAAGAAACAGTTGGACAGGTGCATGGATAGGACAGGTTTGGAGGGATATGGACCAAACGCAGGCAGGTGGGACTAGTGTAGATGGGGCATGTTGGCCGGTGTGGGCAAGTTGGGCCGAAGGGCCTGTTTCCACGCTGTATCACTCTATGACTCTAACAAGCATCATATTCCGGCGAATACTCTGCCGGAGTGCCTTGCGACCGCTCCGTTATGGGAAGTCCCATCGTTCTAATGTGGCGTTAAACTTGAGCGCCTGTGTCGACCTTTGCCCAATCGGTCAAACATTCTCCGCAATGCTCCGCGCACGCAAACCGAGACGCGCAAAAAAACCCCAACACGGCCTTTGTCAGCACAAGCGCAGAACTGCACTTCAAAGCAATTTGTCGTCCGTGAATTTGCCCGAGCAGTTTGCGGGAAGTGAAAGGAGCTTTTAGATTGCGCCAAGCATTTTCTGTATCACTATTAATACATTTGAGCATGACAATAAATGCTGACGCAGCCGAGTCTGGAGAAGGTTAGGCCAGGGATCTACTGGCTTCAATCACTGGTTTTGCAGTTTTGCAATTTATTGGGCGGCGCAGCGGTAGAGTTGCGCCCTCACAGCGCCAAAGACCCCGCGTTCCATCCCGGGCTCCGGTGCTGTCTGCACGGAGTTTGCACGTTCTTTCTCTCCCCGTGACCTGCGTGGGTTTTCTCCGGGTGCTCTGGCTTCCTCCCACACTCCCAACGACGTGCAGGTTTGTCGGATCTCCCCAATGTGTGTAGGATCGTGTTAGTGGCGTAGGTTGTCGCCAGGTGCTGGCTTCGGAGATTTCCATTGGCGACTACCTACGTCAACCGGCGACAGGTACCAGCGACTGAATCGTCTGCAGTTGCCGCCGACAGTGTCGTAGATTGTCGCGGTTGGACGTAGGTTGCCATTGGTTGTGGTCGTAGCTGGATGTCCTAATGGGCCACTGGTTGGCTGTGAAGTTGGGATGTAATGTTAAAATTGTACAAGGCATTGGTGAGGCCAATTCTGGAGTATGGTGTACAATTTTGGTCGCCTAATTATAGGAAGGATGTCAACAAAATAGAGAGAGTACAGAGGAGATTTACTAGAATGTTGCCTGGGTTTCAGCAACTGAGTTACAGAGAAAGGTTGAACAAGTTAGGGCTTTATTCTTTGGAGCGCAGAAGGTTAAGGGGGGACTTGATAGAGGTTTTTAAAAATGATGAGAGGGATAGACAGAGTTGACGTGGAAAAGCTTTTCCCACTGAGAGTAGGGAAGATTCAAACAAGGTGACATGACATGAGAATTAAGGGACTGAAGTTTAGGGGTAACATGAGGGGGAACTTCTTTACTCAGAGAGTGGTGGCTGTGTGGAATGAGCTTCCAGTGAAGGTGGTGGAGGCAGGTTCGTTTTTATCATTTAAAAATAAATTGGATAGTTATATGGACGGGAAGGGAATGGAGGGTTATGGTCTGAGCGCAGGTATATGGGACATGGGGAGATTATGTGTTCGGCACGGACTAGAAGGGTCGAGATGGCCTGTTTCCGTGCTGTAATTGTTATATGGTTATATGGTTATTGTCGTGAGAGAGGGGGGGGTGGGGGGGTCACCATTTTTTTCAGCGACCTGCTACGACTATGACAGTAGCTGGCAGTGGCTGAAAAAAATCACCTAAGTGGGACAGGCCCTTTCGGAGTTCAGCAGCAGATGCTTTTCTCATGTTAGCCAGCCGAGCTGAATTTCCAATCCTACATTGTGTGAAGAAATGAACCTGCTGCACCAATAGTTTTTTTTTTCCTCCTCCCAGTGCTACACCCTTGCAGAAAAAATGCATCACAAATGAGACCCCTGCAGAGGGGGTGACACGGTGGCGCAGTGGTAGGGTTGCTGCCTTACAGCGCTTGCAGCGCCAGAGACCCAGGCTCAGTCCCGACTACGGGCGCTGTCTGTGCGGAGTTTGCACGTTCTCCCCGTGACCTGCGTGGGTTTTCTCCAGGATCTTTGGTTTCCTCCCACACTCCAAAGACGTGCGGGTCTGTAGGTTAATTGGCTTGGTGTAAAATGTAAACTGTCCCTAGTGTGTGTGTGTGTAGGATAGCGTTAAGGGCCTGTTCCACTTGGGCGTCATTTGCGCGTACTTTATGTGACATCATTGATGCGTCACGATGCGCGTGTGGTGCCGCGCACGTGATGCGCGCATGGTGCGCATTATGGCGCGTGGTGAGGATTTGGGGACGTGCAAAATCTTTGCCCGCCAACTGCGCCCAAGTGGGGCAGGCCCTTTCGTGCGCGAGGATCGCTGGTCGTCGCGGTGATCCAAAGGCCTTGTTTCCGCGCTGTATCTCTAAACTAAACTAAACGTTCAACCATTTTCTCTTTGATATCCATCCACTTCGGGCCAAGCGTAGTCTCAGTGTGGGCTCGGAAGTGTTTTGAGGCAATCTGATTTCGAGAGTACAGAGCAAATAGATCGGATTTAAAGATTGTGCTTTCAACTTTGTTACTGAATTTAAATCTAGTCTGAGATGAAGGGATGAAAATCTCCTTCTGACATTTAGTTTTAGTTTCGAATTACAGCACGGAAACAGGCCCTTCAGCCCACCGACCAGTGATCCCCGCACACTAACACTATCCTACACACACTAGGGACAATTTACATTTATACCAAGGCAATTAATCTACAAACCTGCACGCCTTTGGAGTGTGGGAGGAAACTGAAGATCTCGGAGAAACCCCACGCAGGTCACGGGGAGAACGTGCAAACTCCGTACAGACAGTGCCCGTAGTCGGGATCGAACCCGGGTCTCCGGTGCTGCAAGCGCTGTAAGGCAGCAACTCTACCGCTGCGCCACCATGATGTTAAATTTCAAGATGAAATGGATTTTAATTGTGTAAAATCCATGGTAAAACTGCTCAGGGCCGGCACGGTGGCGCAGCGGTAGAGTTGCTGCCTCACAGCGCCAGAGACCCGGGTTCCATCCTGACCTTGGGCACTGTCTGTGTGGAGTTTGCACGTTCTCCCCGTGGCCACGTGGGTTTTCTCCGGGCGCTCCGGTTTCCTCCCACACTCCAAAGACCTGCGGGTTTGCAGGTTAATTGGCGACGGTAAATTGTAACGTGTCCCTGGTGTGTGCGGGATAGTGTTAGTGTACGGGTTGATCATTGGGCAGCACGGACGCGGTGGGCCGAAGGGCCTGTTTCCGTGCTGTCTCTATAAAGTCTGAATTCGGCAAGGATCGAGAGTTAAGTGGAATTATGAAAGAAACTGGATATTGTGCTGACAGAGTCCAATCAAGGCGGATATAGTGTCGGAAAGAACTGCAGATGTTGGTTTAAATCAGCGGGATCAGTCAGCATCAGGCCGAAGAAGGGTCTCGACCCGAAACCTCACCCATTCCTTCTCTCCAGAGATGCTGCCTGTCCCGCTGAGTTACTCCGGCATTTTGTGTCTACCCAAAGCAGAAATAGGTTTTCTTGAGTTAACGTGAGCATTACACAGTGGACAGCATCAATTCAGCGCCTGGTTTACTGCCCTTCAAATAGTCTGCTTCATTGAACGGAAATTAATTATCCAGAGAAATGTCGAGTTATCTGACCAGTCAGTCAAAAATCACTTCCAATATGTTACAGAGTGAGGCCACAAATGTACTCTTTACGCAAATGATACATTTTTTTGGCCTGATCCTGCAATTTAAAATTTCTAAAGGCTTCTGGAAGTTGTGAAGGCCCGATCAGGTGTAAGATGATTGAATTTACTTTGTCTCATCTCCTTCGATCTCCCCCCCCCCCCCCCCCCCCCCCCCCCCCCCCCCCCCCAAAAAAATTGTTACCCCATCGATAGTCAGATTCCTGATGGAATGTGAAGGAAGGAACTGCAGATGCTGGTTTAAACCGAAGATAGACACCAAATGCTGGAGTAACTCAGCGCGACAGGCAGCATCTCTGGAGAGAAGGAATGGGTGATGTTTCAGGGTCGAGACCCTTCTTCAGGCGAAGAAAGGTCTCGACCTGAAACTTCACCTGCTCATCTCATCCTGCATTGTCATCCTTGATGAGAAAAACATTTTTTTTTCCCCACACAGAGAGTGGTGAATCTGTGGAACTCTCTGCCACAGAAGGTAGTTGAGGCCACACAGTTCATTGGCTATATTTAAGAGGGAGTTAGATGTGGCCCTTGTGGCTAAAGGGATCAGGGGGTATGGAGAGAAGGCAGGGATGGGATACTGAGTTGGATGATCAGCCATGATCGTATCGAATGGCGAATGGTGCAGGCTCGAAGGGCCGAATGGCCTCTACTCCAGCACCTAATTTCTATGTTTTTCCTCCAGCGATGCTTTTTAAAATTATTTTTATTAGAAGCAATTTACCTTATTTGATTGGGCACGCCGGGTTGATTGCATTCGTCGAAACAGGGCGGACCACGTGAAGGTTTTGCAAGAAGCAATTGTACAAGAATAAAACATTCGGCATGTGAAACTATACAGTTATTCGACTGCTTCAATTTTGACCTTTCAACCTGAAAATGAGAGAAAAGGAGAGAGAGAGAGAGAGAACAAGAGAGGGGAAAAGTGAAAAGTGAACAGAGAGGACCCCTGTCCCACCTCACCCAACCCAAAATTGTATTTAAATCCAATGTTGTGTTGGGCCTTGTAAGAATCCGGTGAAGTGTGTCCATGCCTTGAAAAATTGATCTGGTTTTCCTGCCAAGACAAGTCTAGTATGCTGCCTGTCCCGCTGAGTTACTCCAGCTTTTTGTGTCTATCTTCTAGGAATATCTACTGTTACGATGTATTTATTTATGTATTCTTTCATCTATTTATCTGCGTATTTAATATATGTGTATGTGGCTATATGTGTATGTACATATGTATATATCTCCTTTTGGACACTGCATTCTGGTTATTAAATAACAAAATCATTGTCATACCGAACAAGATGAAAATATTTGTGAGAGGAAATAAAATGCTCTTCATAATTTCCTTAAAAGGATAAATAATTTCCTATAGATAAGAGGGAGTTAGATGTGGCCCTTGTGGCTAAAGGGATCAGGGGGTATGGAGAGAAGGCAGGTACAGGATACTGAGTTGGATGATCATATTGAATGGCGGTGCAGGCTCGAAGGGCCGAATGGCCTACTCCTGCACCTATTTTCTATGTTGCAACAGATGATAATGTTCTTCATCATTTTCAAAAGTTCCTGACCTCGGACTGGACAAAAGATAGCAAGCTATCTTTCCATACACTCGTTCCATACACCCACCACCCTTTGTGCAAAAAGGTTACCCCTCAGATTCCTATTAAATCTTTTCCCCTTCACCTTGAACCTATGTCCTCTGGTCCTCGATTCCCCTACTCTGGGCAAGAGACTCTCTGTGTCTACCCGATCTATTCCTCTCATGATTTTGTCACACCTCTATAAGATCACCCCTCATCCTCCTGCGCTCCATGGAATAGAGACCCAGCCTGCTCAACCTCTCCCTGTAGCTCGCACCCTCTAGTCCTGGCAACATCCTCGTAAATCTTCTCTGAACCCTTTCCAGCTCTACGGAAGGTATAAATGGGAATAAATGAAAAGCTACCACATGTGTGATGGATGAAATGGCTACCATCTCCTCCTAAGATTCAAAGTTGTGAAAATATGATTTTCATTTCCACTGGGCTTTGCTTAGGCCTCATTTGGAATATTGATCAGAAGATACTGTAAGTGATAGGAGCAGAATTAGGCCATTCGGCCCATCAAGTCTACTCCACCATTCAATCATGGCTGATCTATCTCTCCCTCCTAACCCCATTTTCCTGCCTTCTCCCCCACAACCCCCTGACACCCACACTAATCAACAATCTATCTATCGCTGCCTTAAAAATATCCACTGACTTGTGGCCTCCACAGCCGTCTGTGTGGCAAAGAATTCCACAGATTCACCACCCTCTGGCTAAAGAAATTCCTCCTCGTCTCCTTCCTAAAGGACCTCAATTCTGAGTCTGAAGATGGGTCTCGTCCCGAAACGTTGCCTATTTCCTTTGCTCCATAGATGCTGCTGCACCCGCTGAGTTTCTCCAGCATTTTTGTCTACCTTCGATTTTGCAGCATCTGCAGTTCCTTCTGAAACACCTCAATTCTGAGGCTGCGCCCTCTAGTCCTAGACTCTCCCACTAGTGGAAACATCCTCTCCACATCCACTCTATCCGGGCCTTTCACTATTCTGTAAGTTTCAATGAGTTCCCCCCTCATCCTTCTAAACTCCGACAAGTATGCAGAATTGTGTGCAGTTCTGGTCGCCCCCATTACAGGGAGGATGTAGGGGCTTTGGAGAGGGTGCAGAGGAGGTTTACCAGAACGCTGCCGGGATTAGAGGGTTCCAGCTACAGGGAGAGGCTGGACAGACTTGGATTGTTTTCTCTGGAACTTCAGAGGTTGAGGGGGGACCTGATAGAAGTGTATAACATTACGAGAGGCAGAGATAGGATAGACAGTGCTGTACCGTTCTACGCTCTGTGTCCGTTCAATTGTGTATCTAAACAAATGTTGTTCTAATGTCCACAGTCTGAAGCGAGGTCTCAACCCGAAATGTGTAGGAAGGAACTGCAGATGCTGGTTTAAACCGAAGATAGACACACAAAGCTGGAGTAACTCAGCGGGACAGGCAGCATCTCTGGAGAGAAGGAATGGGTGACGTTTCGGGTCGAGACCCTTCTTCAGACCCGACACGTCACCCATTCCTTCCCTCCGGAGATGCTGCCCGTCCCGCTGAGTTACTCCAGCTTTTTGTGTCTATCTTTGCTTTTACGTCAATCCCTTCATTTAAACGAGCATTTCACTTGACAGTAATGTGTATTATCTGTTCATCCATGTAATATTTCTTCCACGGAGAGAATGTCTTTTAGCAATTCAATACGAGTGAATTTTCATCATTGGATATTCTCCAAGCAAGTGGACATGAAATGGTGGGCGAATGTTTGTGTTGGACCGACAGAAACGGAACAAGGAAGCTACATCATCAGAGATAGACTTGTGGTTGGACAGGCAAGCCAATATCCCACAGTATACAGGACAAGCCTGAAACTTCAATGTAAAAGCACTCGTTCCCAAAACACTGCTGCCTAATGCAGACCAACACAATCGACAATAGTCAACAGGTGCAGGAGTAGAGGCCATTCGGCCCTTCGAGCCTGCACCGCCATTCAATGTGATCATGGCTGATCATCCCCAATCAGTACCCCATTCCTGCCTTCTCCCCCATATCCCCTGACTCCGCTATCTTTAAGAGCCCTATCTGGCTCTCTCTAGAAAGCATCCAGAGAACCGGCCTCCACCGCCCTCTCGAAAAAACGTGACAAAGCCAAACGAGAGAGTGCACTCTGCGACAACCAAGACCCCAAAGAACTGCCGCGGCAGTTTAGTTTGGAGATACAGCGCAGAAACAGGCCCTTCGGCCCACCGAGCCCGTGCCGACCAGCGATCCCCGCATACTAGCACTATCCTACACACACACACACACACACTGGGGATAATTTACTGAAGCCAATTAACCTACAAACCTGTACGTGTGGGAGGAAACCGGGGCACCCGGAGAAAACCTACGCAGGTCACGGGGAGAACGTGCAAACTCCGTACAGACAGCGCCCGTAGGCGGGATGGAACCCGGGGCTGTGAGGCAGCAACTCTACCGCTGCGGGGCCATGCATGGCGGGGAGGGAGGTTGAACGTCTGATTAAATGGGGCTTGGGGCAGCCTGGGACTTGCCCCGGAATCGGGGCGCCATTCTTCACAACTGGAGCGCGGACCGGACTTGGAAAATGGCGGCTCGTGCACGCAGGCTCGGCGGACTGTTCCCGTACAGCTGCTAAACAGGGGTGGTCCGGTGATACTGCTTGTGGGAACAGAATCTCACTGTTGAATACACACGTTGAGCCTTGCTCTCCAAGGAGCTGATTTGTTGACTTTCGAAGAGGAAGACTGAGGATCCACAACACAAAGCAGTCTTCATCAACGCGGTGGTGATGGGGAGAGTCGAAAGCTTCACAATCCTGGGCGTCCATATCTCTGAAGACATGTCCTGGACCGAGCACATTACTGTTGCCATGTTCTTTTCACAAACCATGTTCTCAGGGTATCCAAATCTAAATCTAAATTGTATTAGTTATTTAAGTTATGAGTTATCGGGTGGAAGCTGCGTACCAGATCTCGTTGCATTTATGTTAATGACAATAAAATATTTTATTGTTATTATTGATGCTATCACAAAGAACCTCCATCCATCCCTTGAAGATTGAGGAGATTCGGAACGTCGAAGAATACTCTCTTGGGAATATCTACAGAGACCACAATACCTCTACTCTGATCAAGAAGGCTCATCAGCGTCTCTTCTTCCTGAGGAGACTGAAGAAGGTCCATCTGTCTCCTCAGATCCTGGTGAACTTCTACCACTGCACCATCGAGAGCATCCTTACCAACTGCATCACAGTATGGTACGGCAACTGCTCTGTCTCCGACCGGAAGGCATTGCAGAGAGTGGTGAAAATTGCCCAACGCATCACCGGTTCCACGCTCCCCTCCATTGAGTCTGTCCAAAGCAAGCGCTGTCTGCAGAGGGCGCTCAGCATCGCCAAGGACTGCTCTCACCCCAACCATGGACTGTTTACCCTCCTACCATCCGGGAGGCGCTACAGGTCTCTCCGTTGCCGAACCATCAGGTCGAGGAACAGCTTCTTTCCCGCGGCTGTCACTCTACTCAACAACGTACCTCGGTGACCTCCAAACACCACCCCCCCCCCGGACACGGACACTTATTATTATTTATTCAAATTGTTTGCTATGTCGCTCTTCAAGGGAGATGCTAAATGCATTTCGTTGTCTCTGTACTGTACACTGACGATGACAATTAAAATTGAATCTGAATCTGAGCATATTGGCCGCTTGCATCACGGCCTGGTTCGGCGACTCGAAGGCCCAGGAGCGAAGGAGACTGCAAATAGCGGTGACCACTGCCCGGTCCATCACATCACAGCACAGGTACTGACCTCCCCACCATCGAAGGGATCTACAGGACTCGCTGCCTCAAAAAGGCAGCCAGCATCATCAGAGACCCACACCAGCTCCACGCTCTCATCTCACCCCTGCCATCGGGTAGAAGGTACAGGAGCCCGAAAACTGTAACGTCCAGGTTCAGGAATAGCTACTTCCTCGCAGCCATCAGGCTATTAAACACTTGTGTTTAAGAAGGAACTGCAAGTGCTGGAGAAAAGTGCGGGAATCGCTGGTCGGCACGGACTCGGTGGGCCGAAGGGCCTGTTTCCGCGCTGTATCTCTGTATCGTTCAGGCGCTTTTGATTGCAACATGCGCCTTAATTTAGGTTCAATAAAGAAACCCCTGACAAGTTACGAACTTTGTTTAAAGAGAGCTTAAACATAGAAACTGGAGATTAGGTGCAGGAGTAGCCATTCGGCCGGACTTCGAGCCTGCACCGCCATTCAATATGATCATGGCTGATCATCAACTCAGTATCCCCGTACCTGCCTTCTCTCCATACCCCCCTGATCCCCTTAGCCACAAGGGCCACATCTAACTCCCTCTTCAAATATAGCCAATGAACTGGCCTCAACTACCCCTCTGTGGCAGAGAGTTCCAGAGTTACCACGTCTCTTGTGAGAAGGAACTGCAGATGCTGGAGAATCGAAGGTTACACAAAAAAGCTGGAGAAACTCAGCGGGTGCAGCAGCATCTATGGAGCGAAGGAAATAGGCAACGTTTCGGGCCGAAACCCAAAGGTTTTCGGCCTGAAACGTTGCCTATTTCCTTCAGGATTTCGGGTCTGAAGAAGGGTTTCGGGCCGAAACGTTGCCTATTTCCTTCGCTCCATAGATGCTGCTGCACCCGCTGAGTTTCTCCAGCATTTTTGTGTAACCTTGTTATAAAGAGATCTCTATAGATAGGGCCGAAAGGTCAATGGCAATAGGGATGTCAGGATTTGGGGAAGATCTTTCTCACTCGCTGTGAATTCTTTTTGAAGAGGAGTGAGAATATTTTGTACAGCTGCACCACTGAATTTTAAAAATTGCATTTTCAGAAGAGATTAGCACAAGAGATAAATGTGTTTGAACTCGGAGACTGTCTTATACTCAAGTACAATTGGTGTCTTGAACAGGATGATACAAAGTGCTCGATATAATCTGTGAACACTTCCTGCGTTAACTTTGCTCACCATTTTAATCGAGCTTTGATGTGTAGGAAGGAACTGCAGATGCTGGTTTAAACCGAAGATAGACACAAAAAGGCTGGAGTAACTCAGCGGGACAGGCAGCATCTCTGGAGAGAAGGAATGGGTGACGTTTCGGGTCGAGACCCTTAACCATATAACCATATAACTGAATATTTTACTATATTTGCTATATTTAAGAGGGAGTTAGATGTGGCCCTTGTGGCTAAGGGGATCAGGGGGTATGGAGAGAAGGCAGGTACGGGATACTGAGTTGGATGATCAGCCATGATCATATTGAATGGCGGTGCAGGCTCGAAGGGCCGAATGGCCTACTCCTGCACCTAATTTCTATGTTTCTATGTTTCTATAACAATTACAGCACGGAAACAGGCCCATCTCGGCCCTACAAGTCCGTGCCGAACAATTTTTTTTTTCCCCTTAGTCCCACCTGCCTGCACTCATACCATAACCCTCCATTCCCTTCTCATCCATATGCCTATCCAATTTATTTTTAAATGATACCAATGAACCTGCCTCCACCACTTCCACTGGAAGCTCATTCCACCCTTCTTCAGTTCTTCAGGGAGATACTGCACATAGATAAGGAAATGTAAGGTGTGAAAACAGGACAATAGACAGGACAGGTGCAGGAGCAGAGGCCATTCGGCCCTTCGAGCCAGCACTGCCATTCAATGTGATCATGGCTGATCATCCCCAATCAGTACCCCGTTCCTGCCTTCTCCCCATATCCCCTGACTCTGCTATCTTTAAGAGCCCTATCTAGCTTTCTCTTGAAAGCATCCAGAGAACCGGCCTCCACCGCCCTCTGAGGCAGAGAATTCCACAGACAGGACAATTGGGAAGGAGATCCAGGAAAATGTGGAATGCACAGACTCAGTGGGCCGAAGGGCCTGTTTTCATGCTATATCTCTGAACCAAACTAAGGCGACAACTGTGTGAATTGCAAAATGTGGGTGGGGGAAAAGCTTAGATGTACAGAAAAGAAAAAGGATCCAGCCAACCCTTCAGCTGAAATAAAGACAATGACACAACTTAGAAGTCGTTTAGCAACGTTTCAAAGATGTTTGGACAAGTACATGGAAAGAAGGATAGATGGGCCGAATGGCCTAATTCTGCGACTAGGAGAGTTGTTGCCTCACAGTGCCAGAGACCCGGGTTCAATCCCGACTACGGGCGCTGTCTGTACGGAGTTTGCACGTTCTCCCCGTGACCTGCGTGGGTTTTCTCCGGGTGCTCCGGTTTCCTCCCACACTCCAAAGACGTGCAGGTTTGTAGGTTCATTGGCTTTGGTGTAAGTGTAAATTGTCCCCAGTGTGTGTAGGGTGGTGTTAGTGTGCGGGGATCGCTGGTCGGCACGGACTCGCTGGGCCGAAGGGCCTGCTTCTGTGCTGTAAGTCTCAACTAAAGGTGGAACTAGTGTGGACGGGGCATCTTGGTTGGCATGGGCAAGTTGGGCCGAAGGGCCTGTTTCCAGGCTGTGCGACCCTTAACTGCTGAATGAAGTCGAATTGCTGTCGATATGGTTTGCTGTCAAATTATTCTGGGCACAAAAGAATTCAAAGCCACAAAAGCCGCACCATATGTTGGATTTGCCCGGGAATGAATGGCAGCAGTGAGTCTTCACCGCGTCTGTTTACACATCGTGCAGTCTCTGCAGCTGAGGAGTTGGCGTGTGTGTCAGTCCCGCCTTCTGCTTCATTTCTTTTCAATGTTTCATCTCCCCGGTGGTGCAGCGGGTAGTGCCGCTGCCTCACGGCGCCAGAGACACCGAACTCCGGTGCTGTCTGTGTGGAGTTTGCACGTTCTCCCCGTGACCTGCGCGTGGGTTTACTCCGGGTGCTCCGGTTTCCTCCCACACTCCAAAGACGTGCGGGATTGTGGGTTGATCTGCCCTCTGTGAATTACCCCCCTCCCCAGTGTGTAGGGAGTGGATGAGAAAGTGGGATAACATCGAACCAGTGGTCGGCACGGACTCGTTGGGCCGAAGGGCCTGTTTCCACGCTGCATCTTTCAATCAATTCAATTGATAGATGGCTCGGGTTTATCATGGCCACGTGTACCGAGGTACAGGGAAAAGCTTTGTGGCGCAAGATGTCCCAACAGATCAGATAATGCTACACTTTAATACTATCCGGGCCAACTCACACACAACAGGTTGAGCAAAGGGGAAGATACAGAGTGTGGAATATAAATCTCAGCATCAATGGGTACAGCTGAGGAGGAGGGGAGGGGGGGGGGGGAGGGGGGGAGGGGGTGACAAAGACTAGAGGTGAAAAGATGACAAAGGGTGTCAGATTAAATGTGCAGAATGTCAAGCTAGAGGGAGGGGTATATATGTGGGAGGGGGAGGGGTGGCGAGACGGCGAACGGGGGGGGGGGGACAAGAGGGAATAAAAGGGAAGTGAGGAGCTTTGGAAGGAGTGGGGAGGAGCAGGGGGTGAGGTGAGGGAGAATTGGGGGGGAGGTGGTAAGGGAAGGAGAGGGAGAGAGGGCAGTGGAGAGAAAGTTTTGGGGAGGAGAAAGAGATGGAGAGGGGGAAGGGGAAGAGAGAGAGAGAGAGAGAGGGCATGGAGAGAAAGGTTGGGGGATGAGAAAGAGGGAGGGTAGATGTGGGGTTAGGGTGTAGAGGAATAGAAGAGAGAGAGAGGCCAATGGAGGTTTGTGGGAGGAGAGAGAGGTGGAGAGAGATAGAGAGAGAGAGCCACATGGAAAGAAAGTGGGGGAGGAGGGAGAGAGGGAGAGATGGGGAAAAGAGAGGTGGTAGAGGGGATAATATGGGGAAGGGGTTAGATATGGGAGAGGAGCGGGGTGTTGCCTTGACGTTGGGCAGTGCATCGTGCATTGCGGCAGAGTTGCAGGGTTGCAGGGTTGCCAATGCAGCTGTGGGGAAGTGCGTGTGATGCATTGCCTGGATTGCAGCTGTGGGCTGCGCCGGAAAGGCGGAGACCACTGCGCCAGGGTGTGTGTGTGAGCTAGTCTATGGGGCACTGTGTAAACGCCCAGCCCTCTCTCTCTCTCACTGTCCTCTGTGTCCTCTCTCTGTCTGTCTGTCTTTGCCCTGTCCCTCTCTCTCTCTCTATATATATCTCTCTCTCCTAGTGTGTCTCTCTCTCTGTCTGCCCCCCCTGTCTCTCTCCTTCGCTGTCTCTCTCCTCTCTCTGGTCTCCCTCTTCTCTCTCTCCGCTCTCTCTCTCTCTCTTGTGTCCTCCTCTCCTTCTCCTCCCTCTGTCTCCCTCCTCTGGCTCTCCTCTCTCTCTTGTCTCTCTCTCTCTTCCTCTCTCTTTGTCTCTGCTTTCTGTCCCTCTCTTCTCTCTCTCTCTCTCTTCTCCCTCTCTCTCCTCTCCTCCTCTCTCTCTCCTCCCTCTCCCCCTTTCTCTCTCTCTCTCTCCCTCTGTCTCTCTCTCTCTCTTCCTCTCTCTCTCTTCTCGCTTCCCTCTCTCTTCTTTCCTCTCTCTTTCCTCTCTCTCTCCTCTCCGCTCCCCCTCTCTATCTCCCTCTCTCTCTCTCCATCCTCTCTCTCTCCCCCTCCCTCGCTATCCATCTCTCTCATTCCCTCTCTCCCTCTCTCTCCCCCCCTCTCTCCTCTCTTCTCCCCTGCCTCTTCTCTCTCTTCTTCCTCTCTCTCCTCCTTCTCTTTCTCTCCTCTCTTTTCTTCCTCTCCCTCCTGTCTCCCTCTCTCTTCTCTCTCTATCTCTTCCCTCCTCTCTCTCCTCCCTTCTGCTTTCTCCTCCCTCTCTCTCCTCTCCCCCTCCTCTGTCTTCTTCTTTTCCTTGTCTCTCTCTCGTCTTTCTCTACCTCCTCTCTCTTTCTGTCTCCCTCTGTCCCTTGTCCTTCTCTCTGCCTCCCTCTCTGTG
>NC_073416.1:1031745-1074245 GCF_028641065.1 Leucoraja erinaceus
GCCACAAGTGATAGGTTGCAGCGACACATGCGGCAATAGTTGCATCCGTGCGGTCTGTGATGCATTGGTGCGCTGCAGGAGTTGGGGGTGGCATTGGGAATGCCCCATTGGTTTGATGCACGGGGCACTGCTACCACGCCAGTCATGTGTGTGCCACGTGCCACCTTGCCCACACAGCAGTGGTGGGTGACGGGTACATGTCCTAGCACCCGCCGCAGTCTACGCAGCTCTGGCACGCCACACACGTTTCAGTCTGAACAATTTACCTTACCATTGTCCAAGCACCTATGCAGTTGAGTTCCGTTCAGTTTATTGTCACGTGTACCGAGGTACAGGGAAAAGCTTTTGTTGCGTGCTAACCAGTCAGCGGAAAGACAATACACAATTACAATCGAGCCATTCACAATGTACAGATACATGGTAACTGAATAATGTTTAGTGCAAAACAAAGTCCAGTACAGTCTGATCAAAGATAGTCCGAGGGTCTCCAATGAGGTAGATGGGAGGTCAGGACCGCTCTCTAGTTGGTGAGAGGACGGTTCAGTTGCCTGATAACAGCCGGGAAGAAACTGCCCCTGAATCTGGAGGTGTGTGTGCATTTGTTTTCACACTTCTGTACCTCTTGCCCGATGGGAGAGGGGAGAAGAGGGAGTGGCCGGGGGGTGAGACTGGTCCTTGATGATGCTGCTGGCCTTGCCGAGGCAGCGTGAGGTGTAGATGGAGGCGATGGAAGGGAGGGAGGTCGGTTTGTGTGTGTGTGTGTTTTGCCCATATTGCTGCGAATGGCCATTGATCAGGTCGGCACGATATCCATCATTGTGAACCTGTCGAGCAACCTCGGTCATGCCACCTTTAGTGTCTGCTGGTGCAGGAGCATGGACAGTTAGAGGGTGAAGAGTCACATGTACAACCAGTTTATCTTCCCGGAGAGAGTGCCCTCGATGTGTGATCCCTGCGACCTAGCTTCGAGCTCGGGCAACCTCTAGTTGTAGGCCAGTGAGGTGGTGTGTGGACTCGATGTTGGTCGGTGATTGCATCTGTCCAAGGGCAAACTGAAGATAGTCACAAAAACGCTGGAGTAACTCAGCGGGACAGGCAGCATCTCCGGAGAGAAGGGATGAGACGTCACCAATTCCTTCTCCCCAGAGCTGCTGCCTGTCATAGAAACATAGAAATTAGGTGCAGGAGTAGGCCATTCGGCCCTTCGAGCCTGCACCATTCGCCATTCAATATGATCATGGCTGATCATCCAACTCAGTATCCCGTACCTGCCTTCTCTCCATACCCCCTGATCCCCTTAGCCACAAGGGCCACATCTAACTCCCTCTTAAATATAGCCAATGAACTGTGGCCTCGACTACCCTCTGTGGCAGAGAGTTCCAGAGATTCACCACTCTCTGTGTGAAAAAAGTTCTTCTCATCTCGGTTTTAAAGGATTTCCCCCTTATCCTTAAGCTGTGACCTCTTGTCCTGGACTTCCCTAACATCGGGAACAATCTTCCTGCATCTAGCCTGTCCAACCCCTTAAGAATTTTGTAAGTTTCTATAAGATCCCCTCTCAATCTTCTAAATTCTAGAGAGTATAAACCAAGTCTATCCAGTCTTTCTTCATAAGACAGTCCTGACATCCCAGGAATCAGTCTGGTGAGCCTTCTCTGCACTCCCTCTATGGCAATAATGTCCTTCCTCAGATTTGGAGACCAAAACTGTACGCAATACTCCAGGTGTGGTCTCACCAAGACCCTGTACAACTGCAGTAGAACCTCCCTGCTCCTATACTCAAATCCTCTTGCTATGAAAGCTAACATAAACGTCATAAACGTCACCCATTCCATCTCCCCAGAGCTGCTGCCTGTCCCGCTGAGTTACTCCAGCGTTTTGTGTCCATTGTCGGGGTAGTTTAGTTTAGAGATACAGCGCGGAAACAGGCCCTTCGGCCCACCGAGTCCGTGCCGACCAGCGATCCCCGCACACTAACACTATCCTACAGACACACACACTGGGGCACAATTTACAATCTTACAGAAGCCAATTAGCCTACAAACCTGTTCTTCTTTGGAGTGTGGGGGGGAAACCGGAGCGCCCGGATAAAACCCACGCGGGTCACGGGGTGAACGTGCAAACTCCGTACAGACAGCGCCCGTGGTCGGGGTGGAACCCGCGCTGTGAGGCAGCAGCTCCACCCGCTGCAACAGTGACACCCCTTTGAGTGAACTCTCGGTCAGTTTGGTTTGCGTCCCCTTCCTCGTCCCCATAGTTACCCCCCAATCCTGGGCTGGAGGAAGAGCGGGGGGGGCAGCGGGGGAGGGGGAGGGGGGAGGGGTGGAATGGCGGTCAGGTGGAGAGAGGTGTGGGGTGGGACCCAGGGTCGTGTGAATGTGATCCAGCGGGTAGCAGTGGGCATGGGCAGGGCTCGGGCACCATGCCCGCTGTTCAGCGTGATGTCGGACAGATGCATCTCGTCTGTAGTCAGGAGGTAACTACTTCAATGTGAGTCAGCCTTGCCATGAAACTCACAAGGGGCAGGCCAACATGTTGTACTTGCAGCAGCTTAATGTTACTGGGAAACTACAGATGCTAACTGTGATCTTAGCAACAGATTGGCTCTCTTCATTAACATCTGTTCTCGTTCTCCCTCTCTGTACGTCTTTATCTCGGTCTCCCTCAATAGACAGTAGATGCAGGAATAGAGGCCATTCGGCCCTTCCAGCCAGCACCATTCGCCATTCAATGTGATCATGGCTGATCATCCCCAACCAGTACCCCGTTCCTGCCTTCTCCCCATATCCCCTGACTCCGCTATTTTTAAGAGCCTTATCTAGCTCTCTCTTGAAAGCATCCAGAGAACCTGCCTCCACCGCCCTCTGAGGCGGAGAATTCCACAGACTCACCACTCTCTGGGTGAAAAAGAGAGTCCCTCCCTCTGTCTCTGTCCCTGTCTCTTCTCTCCCTCTGTCTGTCTGTTTCTCTGTCAGTCTGAAGAAGGGTCTCGACCAGAAACGTCACCCATTCCTTCTCCCCAGAGATGCTGCCTGTCCCGCTGAGTTACTCCAGCATTTTGTGGCTATCTCTGTCTCTGTCTGTCTGTCTGCCTGTCTCTGTCTGTCTGTCTCTCTCTGTATCTGGGTGTGTGTCCCCCTCTGTGCTTGCAATGTAGCCAGCACAGAGACTTCGGTTTTCTCCCACACTCCAAAGACGTGCAGGTTTGTAGGTTGATCGGCTTGGCGTAAAGCCCCTGTCCCACTGTACGAAGTAATTCACGAGTTCTCCCGAGGTTTCCCCTGATTCGAACACTGGAGAATGTCCGCAGCGGGTGTGTAGGAGTTCGTGGATGTCCCGTAGCGGCTCGTACGAGTAAAAAGCAACCATTTTTTTCACCGCAAGTATTTTTTTTACTTGTGGACATTTTTTACATGGATAAAAAAACGTCACAAATTTCCCGGAAGTCGCGAGTACCTACCGTTAGCGTTACGAGCCGCTACGGGACATCCATGAACTCCTAACGGACCCGCTACGGACATTCTCCGAGCTTGAATCAGGAAAACCCGGGAGAACTCTTGAATTACCTCGTACAGTGGGACAGGGACTTTGGTTTTAATTGTTCCACCAAGTCCGTGCCGACCAGCTCACGCCAGTTAGAAACATAGAAACATGGAAAATAGGTGCAGGAGTAGGACATTCGGCCCTTCGAGTTCTGTGTTATCCCACTTTCTCATCCACTTCCTGCACATTAAAGGCATTTTACAGAGGGCCAAATAACCTACAAAGCCGCACGTCTTTGGAGTGTGGGGGGAAACCGGAGCACCCGGAGAAAACCCACGCAGGTCACGGGGAGAACGTGCAAACTCCGTACAGACAGCGCCTGTGGTCGGGATGGAACCCGGGTCTCTGGCACCGTGAGGCAGCGACTCTACCGCTGCGCCACCGTGCTGCCCTGATGTTTGCAGTGTATAAACATCACTCCTGTATCACAGTGCGTGCCTAGAACAAATATACACAAGGACCTGTGGATCGGACAAATGTTTCTCATTAACTCTATCATTTCATGCCATTACTCAACTCGTTGTTGTGGCTTCTCGGAAAGTAAAAGCAAACCGTGCCCTACAATTAAACTCTGCTTTCTGGTTTGAAGCCATCTTTGTAATCCTTCTGTTTCATTGGTTCAAAACCGCTACGGTAACTGGGCTGTTAATGGATGTGGATGCGTTGTCGCGCCTAAATCATTCAAAATGGCTGCCGTGAGGGCCCACCATGTTAAAATGGCTGCCGCGAGGCGGAGCCCACCTAGTTCAGTCTAGTTCATTGCCACGGACAATTTACACAGGGACTAACCCACAAACCTGTACGTCTTTGGAGTGTGGGAGGAAAGTGCAGTGAAAAGCTTTTGTTGCGTGCTAACCAGTTAGCGGGAAGACTGTGCATGATTACAATCGAGCCGTCCACAGTGTACAGATACAGGAAGAAGGGAATAACGTTTAGTGCAAGGTAAAGTCCGATTAAAGATAGTCCGAGGGTCTCCAATGAGGTAGATGGGAGGTCAGGACCGCTCTCTAGTTGGTGAGAGGATGGTTCAGTTGCCTGATAACAGCCGGGAAGAAACTGCCCCTGAATCTGGAGGTGTGTGTGTGTTTGTTTTCACACTTCTGTACCTCTTGCCCGATGGGAGAGGGGAGAAGAGGGAGTGGCCGGGGGGTGAGACTGGTCCGTGATGATGCTGCTGGCCTTGCCGAGGCAGCGTGAGGTGTAGATGGAGGCGATGGATGGAAGGGAGGGAGGTCGGTTTGTGTGTGTGTGTGTGTGTGATGGTCTGGGCTGCGTCCACAACTCTGCGATTTCTTGCGGTCTTGGATGGAGCTGTTCCCAATCCGTGCTGTGATGCATCCCGATAAAATGCTTTAGCACCAAAAGTGAGGGGTTAAGTTAGCCCACCGATGTACCTCAAACCCCCCCCCCCCCCCCCCCCACCGACATATCACCACCCGTACAATTACGACTTGCGCCATCCTGGATCCTTTCCGAGCGTTAGACGGCACTGGGCCTGCACTCGCTGGAGTTTAGAAGAATGAGAGGGGGACCTCATTGAAACGTACAGAATAGTGAAAGGCCTGGATAGAGTGGATGTGGAGAGGATGTTTCCATTAGTGGGAGAGTCCAGCACCAGAGGGCACAGCCTCAGAATTAAAGGACGTTCCTTTAGGACGGAGATGAGGAGGAATTTTTTTAGCCAGAGGGTGGTGAATCTGTGGAATTCAATGCCACAGACGGCTGTGGAGGCCACGGGTCAGTGGATATTTATATTTAAGGCAGAGATAGATAGATTCTTGATTAGTGCGGGTGTCAGGGGCTATGGGGAGAAGGCAGGAGAATGGGGTTGGGGGGGAGAGATAGATCAGCCATGATTGAATGGCGGAGTGGGCTTGATGGGCCGAATGACCTAATTCTGCTCCTATCACTGAAGAACAACCAGCTGCCTGCCGCTGAGGCTGCCCGGACCTGCTTCAGGCAGGCCGGCTTTGAACTGTTGAATGATAAAACTCTGCAAACAGAGGCGTTCGGAGATGAAAGAGGCGTGGGCTTTAATGTTTCCTGGATCTCTCGGCCCCTGTCCGCCTGCCCGCCACTGTTTGGTGAAAGGGATGCTAATATTTTGGGAGCGGCAGGCTGCCAACTGCAACAAGGCCGCAGCTGGCTTGCAGGTGGGATCTTCTCTGTGTGCACTGAGTATTATTTCACTTGTCAAAATATTTTTGGGGGCTGGTGGACTAGGCCGGAGCTGAGCCTGCAGAGTGTGGGAACGGAGGTGGGGGGGGGGGGGGGGGGGGGAGTGCTGCCAGTTACTCCAGCACTCTGTGAAACGTCACCTATCCATGCTCTCCACAGATGCTGCCTGACCCGCTGAGTTACTCCAGCACTCTGTGAAACGTCACCTATCCATGCTCTCCACAGATGCTGCCTGGCCCGCTGAGTTACTCCAGCACTCTGTGAAACGTCACCTATCCATGTTCTCCACAGATGCTGCCTGACCCGCTGAGTTACTCCAGCACTCTGTGAAACGTCACCTATCCATGTTCTCCACAGATGCTGCCTGACCCGCTGAGTTACTCCAGCACTCTGTGTCTGTCTCTAGTTTAGATTGGTTTGTTATTATTCTGACTTGTGCCGAGGTACAGTGAAAAGCTTTTATCTGGCTGCAATCAGTTCAAAGAAAGGGATATATCATTGCGATCAAACCATCCACAATGCACAGATAAAGGCCCTCCAAGCATATCACCATCCCAGCCGCTAAAGTATGAAACGCAAATCACAGTTTGGGAGGTAGAGGGGCAGGTAGAGGCTTGCCTATTGCGTTGTCCGAGCCTGTATGTCTCTGTTGCTGCCTCGAGCACGATTTTCTTTACATCCAGCCCTTTATTTCTGGTAACATTACACACCACCAGGACAATGTCGTTTTTCACATTTTTAGAATCGCTGACGTGACAAAAAAAAGGTGACTGGAGTTGAACTAAAAAAAAGAAAAAGTCCGACTTTGTCTCCACTTTTGTGGTGCGATATCGGAGGGAACGGATTAGCAATTAACGAGATAGCCAACATGGGTGGGCAGGAATTGTATACAACAGCCCAACAGAGCATTGAGCCCAAGATTGGCTCAAAAAGCTGGAGGAACTCAGTGGGACAGGCAGCATCTCTGGAGAGAAGGAAGGAATAGGTGACGTTTCGGGTCTGAAGAAGGGTCTCATCCTTCTCTCCGGAAACGCTGCCTGTCCCGCTGAGTTACTCCAGCCTTTTGTGTCTATCTTCGGGTGTAAACCAGCATCTGCAGTTCCTTCCGACACAAAGCATTAACATCAGTAACTCAGCGGGTCAGGCAGCATCTGTGGAGAACATGGATAGGTGACGTTTCACAGAGTGCTGGAGTAACTCAGCGGGTCAGGCAGCATCTGTGGAGAACATGGATAGGTGACGTTTCACAGAGTGCTGGAGTAACTCAGCGGGTCAGGCAGCATCTGTGGAGAACATGGATAGGTGACGTTTCACAGAGTGCTGGAGTAACTCAGCGGGTCAGGCAGCATCTATGGAGAACATGGATAGGTGACGTTTCGCAGAGTGATGGAGTAACTCTGTGGGTTAGGCAGCTTCTATGGAGAACATGGATAGATGACGTTTCGCAGAGTGATGGAGTAACTCTGTGGGTTAGGCAGCTTCTATGGAGAACATGGATAGGTGACGTTTCACAGAGTGCTGGAGTAACTCAGCGGGTCAGGCAGCATCTGTGGAGAACATGGATAGGTGACGTTTCAGAGAGTGCTGGAGTAACTCAGCGGGTCAGGCAGCATCTGTGGAGAACATGGATAGGTGACGTTTCACAGAGTGCTGGAGTAACTCAGCGGGTCAGGCAGCATCTGTGGAGAACATGGATAGGTGACGTTTCACAGAGTGCTGGAGTAACTCAGCGGGTCAGGCAGCATCTGTGGAGAACATGGATAGGTGACGTTTCACAGAGTGCTGGAGTAACTCAGCGGGTCAGGCAGCATCTGTGGAGAACATGGATAGGTGACGTTTCACAGAGTGCTGGAGTAACTCAGCGGGTCAGGCAGCATCTGTGGAGAACATGGATAGGTGACGTTTCGGGTCAGGACCCTCCTTTAGACTCTCAGCCCGAAAAGTCACCCATTCCTTTTCTCCAGAGATGCTGCCTGTCCCGCTGAGTTACTCCAGCATTCTGTGTCTATCTTTAGCTTAAACCAGCATCTGCAGTTCCTTCCTAAACGATTCATAGAGTGAGACAGCATGGTAACAGGCCCTTCAGCCCAACTTGTCCATCCAACCAGAGGTGGATGGGCAAGTGAAGGCAGATCCGATAAGAGGCTTGAAGAGGCCTTTAGATTGGCAGATGCACATGGATCACATGCAGACAGAGGAGATCAGTGTAACTAGGCATCATGTTCGGCACCAGGGAGTGTCTAGAAACTGTGTGGGTCATGTGCCCATGTTCCCCAGAGTCTCTGTCTGACCTGCTGAGTTACTCCAGCAACATTGTGGCCCGCTGGTACATTTGAGAGGCTGTTGGGCCGCCAGGACTGAATGTGGTCTGGGTCACGAGGGCCATGCACTCGTCAATGCAAGGCAGCCATGCATGCACAATCACCGTGACTACCTTCGGTGTAAACCAGCTGTATATATACATGTACACGCACACACGTACACACAGAGAGTTGTGAGTCTGTGGAATTCTTTGCCTGGTGGAGGCAGGTTCTCTGGATGCTTTCAAGAGAGAGCTAGACAGATAGCGGAGTTATGGCCCCCGTCCCACTTGGGAAACCTGAACGGAAACCTCTGGAGACTTTGCGCCCCACCCAAAGTTTCCGTGAGGTTCCCGGAGGTTTTTGTCAGTCTTCCCTACCTGCTTCCACTACCTGCAACCTCCGGCAACCACCTGCAACCTCCGGGAACCGCACGGAAACCTTGGGTGGGGCGCAAAGTCTCCAGAGGTTTCCATTCAGGTTTCCTAAGTGGGACAGGGGCATCATGCCCCTGTCCCACTTAGGAAACCTGAACGGATAGCGCTAGTGTGCGGGGATCGCTGGTCGGCGCGGACTCGGCGGGCCTGAGAGTGGTGAGTCTGTGGTTTTCTCACAGAGAGTGGTGAGTCTGTGGAGAGTGGTGAGTCTGTGGTTTTCTCACAGAGAGTGGTGAGTCTGTGGTTTTCTCACAGAGAGTGGTGAGTCTGTGGTTTTCTCACAGAGAGTGGTGAGTCTGTGGTTTTCTCACAGAGAGTGGTGAGTCTGTGGTTTTCTCACAGAGAGTGGTGAGTCTGTGGTTTTCTCACAGAGAGTGGTGAGCCTGTGGTTTTCTCACAGAGAGTGGTGAGTCTGTGGAATTCTCTGCCTCAGAGGGCGGTGGAGGCAGGTTCTCTGGATACTTTCAAGAGAGAGCTAAAGATAGCGGAGTCAGGGGATACGGGGAGAAGGCAGGAACGGGGTACTGATTGTGGATGATCAGCCATGATCACATTGAAAGGCGGTGCTGGCCCGAAGGGCCGAATGGCCTCCTCCTGCACCTATTGTCTATTGTCTGTATGTGCTTAAGGGTGTGGTTGTGTGTGTATATACGTGTGTACATGCATAGATATATATATGTGTGTGTGTGTTTATATATATGAACCATTTAACATGAATATGTTCATATATGTGTATATAGTGGTGAAAGTTAATACAATAGTGGTGTCCCACATAGGTGACTTTTTTAGGCGTCTACAGGCGACTAGGCAGTCCCCACATGGTCGTGGGGTGACGCCTGTATGGTTGTGAGTCGTCTCCTCAAGTTGCCCAAAGAGTCGTAGCGTTTTTCTGGTCGCCGCTGGATTTCGAAATGTTCAAAACTTTTCGGCGACTGTTGGCTTGTCGTCTCCTGACGTCGGTGCTGTCGTAGCTTGTCGCCAGGGTGACGTTGGTTGTCGCCGGTGCTGACTTCGGTGAATTCCATTGGCGACTACCTACGTCGACCGGCGACAGGGTACCGGCAACAGGGTCGTAGCTGTGATCGTAGGTGGACGTCCTAACGAGCCGCTAGTTGTCGGTAGCTTGCCGTAACTTTCCGTCGACTGGGTGGTAGGTTGTTGTAGACATTGTCGTGGGGGGGGGGAGGGGGTGGGGTGCTGTCGCCGTTTTTTCGCCCGCCTATAACGACTATGACAGTCGCCAAGAAAATCGCCTAAGTGGGACAGGGCCCACAAGAGGATTTTCGAGAGGCAGGAGGATATGGAGGGATATGGATCATGTGCAGAGATATCACGGTGATCAGTTTAACTTGGCATCAGTGTCTGGCACGGACATAGTGGGCCGAAGGGCCTGTTCCTGTGCTGTACAGTTCTCTGTGCCAGTATTTGCTTCATCCTTCGCTGTGTGTACATTGTTGGCTAGGTTGGGACGTGATCCCTGCATCAAAGTTAACCTCTCATCCTTCTAAACTCCAGAGTGTACAAGCCCGGCCGCTCCATTCTCTCAGCATATGACAGTCCCGCCATCCCGGGAATTAACCTGGTGAACCTACGCTGGGCTCCCTCAATAGCAAGAATGTCCTTCCTCAAATTAGGGGACCAAAACTGTACACAATACTCCAGGTGTGGTCTCACCAGGGCCCTGTACAACTGCAGAAGGACCTCTTTGCTCCTAGACTCGACTCCTCTTGTTATGAAGGCCAACAGGCCTAAACTGTACACAATACTCCAGGTGTGGTCTCACTAGGGCCCTGTACAATTGCAGAAGGACCTCTTTGCTCCTATACTCGACTCCTCTTGTTATGAAGGCCAACATGCCATTGGCTTTCTTCACTGCCTGCTGTACCTGCATGCTTACTTTCATAGACTGATGTACAAGGACCCCCAGGTCCCATTGTACTTCCCCTTTTCCCAACTTGACACCATTTAGATAATATTCTGTGTTGACGTTGGGCGTTTGGATGAGGCACCATCTCCACACGGGGCTGGGCGCAAATGGACGCCTCAACCAAAGTCGCTGGGGCGTGTGGACAGAGTAACGCGTCCCGCAGATGGACACAAAGAGCTGGTGTAACCCGTCGGGCCAGGCAGCATCTGCGGAGAGAAAGACTGGGGAAACGTCACCCACTGTCCCGCTGAGTTACTCCAGCACTCTGTGTTTGCCGCCGATTTGAACCAGCATCTGCAGTTCCTTCGCACGCAAGACCCCTCAAAGTATCTGGTTGAAGCCATGGCTGATGGCCAGGTGTATGTAGTGGGACAGGTTTATGTCGAGACGCCCAGGGGGGAGAATGAGTCGACGTTAATGGCACATGGAAGCAAAGAGTAAGGTTACACAAAAAGGCTGGAGAAACTCAGCAGGTGCAGCAGCATCTATGGAGCGAAGGAAATAGGCAACGTTTCGGGCCGAAGCCCTTCTTCAGACCCGAAATCCTGAAGGAAATAGGCAACGTTTCGTCCCGAAACCCTTCTTCAGACCCGAAATCCTGAAGGAAATAGGCAACGTTTCGGGACGAAACCCTTCCGGGTTTCGTCCCGAAACGTTACCTATTTCCTTCGCTCCATAGATGCTGCTGCACCCGCTGAGTTTCTCCAGCATTTTTGTGTAACCTTCGATTCTCCAGCATCTGCAGTTCCCTCTTAAACACGAAGCAAAGAGTAATCTGTGCGGATAACAGCGGCAATGAGGCCCACATTCCCGGCATGCCCGCCGGTGCTGTGGGGATTCCAAGCATTCCTTCAATGGCTCTGCAAGGACTTTTCTCAATTGAAAAGCCCGTGACCTTCTGACCCCAGTGAGACTACTGCTGCCTGCCCCACAGGCCAGCGATTACCCCGGGCACTGCCTCACTCCGTCAGAGACCTGGGGTTCCACCCTGACTACGGGATCCAACAAATGGAAACAGGCCCTTCGGCCCAACTTGCCCAACATGCCCCAGCTACACTAGTCCCACCTGCCTACACTTACATAGAAACATAGAAACATAGAAAATAGGTGCAGGAGTAGGCCATTCGGCCCTTCGAGCCTGCACCATTCGCCATTCAATATGATCATGGCTGATCATCCAACTCAGTATCCCGTACCTGCCTTCTCTCCATACCCCCTGATCCCCTTAGCCACAAGGGCCACATCTAACTCCCCTCTTAAATATAGCCAATGAACTGGCCTCAACTACCCTCTGTGGCAGAGAGTTCCAGAGATTCACCACTTGGTCCATATCCCTCCAAACCTGTCCTATCCATGTACCTGTCTAACTGTCTCTTAAACAATGGGATAGTCCCAGCCTCAACTACCTCCTCTGGAAGCTCGTTCCATACACCCACCACCCTCTGTGTGGAAAAGTTACCCCTCAGATTCCTCTTAAATCTTTTCCCCTTCACCATGAACCTATGTCCTCTGGTCCTCGATTCCCCTACTCTGGGCAAGAGACTCTGTGCATCTACCCGATCTATTATAACCCTTATTATAGAGTGAATCCCTTCGGCAGCTTTGGAAACAAGGAACTGCAGGTGCTGGTTTAAAAAACAAAGACACAAAGTGCTGGAGTAACTCCCCTTCACCTTGAACCTGTGTCCTCTGGTCCTCGATTCCCCTACTCTGGGCAAGAGACTCTGTGCATCTGCCCGATCTATTCCTCTCGTGATTTTGTACACCTCTATAAGATCTCCCCTCATCCTCCTGCGCTCCAAGGAATAGAGTCCCAGCCTGCTCAACCTCTCCCTGTAGCTCAGGCCCTCTAGCCCTGGCAATTAACACTAGCGTAGCATTATTTTTCACCGTGTGAATGGTGCTATGATTTTGAAAGACCCCCGGCTAAACACAACTCCCAAATTCTCTTTTTACGACATCTCTTTCTGCCTCTAAGTGCCTTCCACCGCGACCAGCCTTCAACTGTCAAGAATAAAATAATGGACTTATCTCTTCTGTAAGTTCTAAATGCCGGAAAGATGAGATGATCAAAATTCATTTCCTAATTAACAATTGAAACTATATGGAAGAGATAAGGGCGGCACGGTGGTGCAGCGGTAGAGTTGCTGCCTCACAGCGCCAGGGACCCGGGTTCCATCCTGACTACGGGCGCTGTCTGTACGGAGTTTCCACCGAGTCCGCGCCGACCAGCGATCCCCGCACGCTAACACTATCCTACACACACACTAGGGACAATTTACAATTTTCCAAAGCTAATTACCCTACAAACCTGCACGTCTTTGGAGTGTGGGAGGAAACCGGAGCGCCCGGAGAAAACCCACGCAGGTCACGGGGAGAACGTGCAAACTCCGTACAGACACAGAACTAGCGTGAACGGGTGATCGATGGTCGGCACGGGCTCGGTGGGCCGAAGGGCCTGTTTCTGTGATAAATAAGCAGATGACTAAATAAATCATGAAATCATTGTTGTATCCATTGATTGCAAAATCCTCTGCACCATTAGGCTGCTCGGATTCATATTGGATCCTGATTATAGAGTGAATCCCTTAGGCAGCTTAACAGGTCTGCTCAGCCCATTAACTTCAGCTGGCAGCGAACTGCAGGTGCTGGTTTAAAAAACAAAGACACAAAGTGCTGGAGTAACTCAGCGGGTCAGGCAGCATCTATGGAGCTAAGGAAATAGGCAACGTTTCGGGCCGAAACCCGTAAGGGTTTCGGCCCGAAACGTTGCCTATTTCCAGAAGGATTTCGGCCCGAAACGTTGCCTATTTCCTTAGCTCCATAGATGCTGCTGCACCATAACTGAGTGGGTCAGGCAGCATCTGTGGAGAACATGGATAGGTGATAGGAGCAGAATTAGGCCATTCGGCCCATCTAGTCTACTCCGCCATTCAATCATGGCTGATCTATCTCTCCCTCCTAACCCCATTCTCCTGCCTTCTGATAACCTCTGATGCCCGTACTAATCAAGAATATATCTATCGCTGCCTTAAAAATATCCATTGACTTGTGGCCTCCACAGCCGTCTGTGGCAAAGAATCACACAGATTCACCACCCTCTGGCTAAAGAAATTCCTCTTCATCTCCTTCCTAAAGGAACATCCTTTAATTCTAAGGCTGTGCCCTCTAGTCCTAGACTCTCCCACTAGTGGAAACATCCTCTCCACATCCACTCTATCCAGGCCTTTCGCTATTCGGTAAGTTTCAATGAGGTCCCCCCCCTCATCCTTCTAAACTGGCATGTTCAGGCTTTTCCGTAAGTTGCTGCAAGGATTTTGTGATCAGACAGTTGGTTAGATGCAAAGAAATCAAACACACAAGTCCTGGCAATTAACACTAGCGTAGCATTATTTTTCACCGTGTGAATGGTGCTATGATTTTGAAAGGTCCCCCGGCTAAACACAACTCCCAAATTCTCTTTTTACGACATCTCTTTCTGCCTCTAAGTGCCTTCCACCACGACCAGCCTTCAGCCGTCAGGAATAAAATAATGGACTTATCTCTTCTGTGAGTTTTAAATGCCGGAAAGATGAGATGATCAAAATTCATTTCCTAATTAACAATTGAAACTATATGGAAGAGATAAGGGCATCACGGTGGCACAGCGGTAGAGTTGCTGCCTCACAGCGCCAGGGACCCGGGTTCCATCCTGACTACGGGCGCTGTCTGTACGGAGTTTGCACGTTCTCCCCGTGACCTGCGTGGGTTTTCTCCGGGAGCTCCGGTTTCCTCCCACACTCCAAAGACGTGCGGGTTTGTAGGTTAATTTGCTTCGGTGAAATTGTAAATTGTCCCCCTAGTGTGTGTGTGTGTGTGTGTGGGATAGTGTTAGTGTGCCGGGATCGCTGGTCGGCGCGGACTCGGTGGGCCGAAGGGCCTGTTTCTGCGCTGTATCTCTGAAGTCTGAAGTCAAGATGTCATTATGAGATTGGGGACTGTCATTTGAATTTACATGTTGGACTGCAGCGTTTGAAATCACTGCACCAGCCACAGGGACTTTGGCCAGGACTGGCTAAATGTAAAATAAAACCCTCCAAACACTCAGCAGGTCGGGCAGTAGCTGTGGAGAGAGAAACAGAATGTAGAACATTGAAGTTTAGTTGTATTTTTTTACAGATACAGCACGGAAACAGGCCCTTCGGCCCATCGAGTCCGTGCTGACCCCCTTCACACTAGTTCTATGTTATCCCACTTTGTCATCCACTCCCTACACACGAGGGGGCGATTTACAGAGGGGCCGATTAACCTGCAAACCCCCCGCACGTGTTTAGGGTGTGGGAGGAAACCGGAGCACCCGGAGGAAACCCACGCAGGTCACAGGGAGAACGTGCAAACTCCACAGGGTGGAACCCGGGACTCTGGCACTGTGAGGCAGCAGCTCTACCCGCTGCCCCACCGTGCCACCCTTAGAACATGGGACATAGGACAGCACAGGGACTGGTCCTTCGGCCCAAAATGTCTGTGTTGTCCTTGTTTCTGTCCCTTCGTCTCCTGCAAGTTCAGTTTCTTGTCTAAAAGCCTCTTCAACGCCACTGTCGAATGGGGATACATTCCAGGGACCGACCCTCATCTCTCATCTCTCATCTCCACCCACCCACGCTACTATCATTGTGAAGAAGGGTCTCGACCAGAAACATAGAAACATAGACATAGAAATTAGGTGCAGGAGTAGAGGCCATTCGGCCCTTCGAGCCTGCACCATTCGCCATTCAATATGATCATGGCTGATCATCCAACTCAGTATCCCGTACCTGCCTTCTCTCCATACCCCCTGATCCCTTTAGCCACAAGGGCCACATCTAACTCCCTCTTAAATATAGCCAATGAACTGTGGCCTCAACTACCCTCTGTGGCAGAGAGTTCCACAGATTCACCACTCTCTGTGTGAAAAAAGTTCTTCTCATCTCGGTTTTAAAGGATTTCCCCCTTATCCTTAAGCTGTGACCCCTTGTCCTGGACTTCCCCAACATTGGGAACAATCTTCCTGCATCTAGCCTGTCCAACCCCTTAAGAATTTTGTAAGTTTCTATAAGATCCCCTCTCAATCTTCTAAATTCTAGAGAGTATAAACCAAGTCTATCCAGTCTTTCTTCACTATCCAGTCTTTCTTCATAAAACGTCGCCTGTCCATTCCCCCACAGACGCTGCCTGACCCAGTGTTCCTCCGGCTCATTGCGTTTTATACAAGATTCGCTACAAGGCTCTGGGACGTTACATGGATCGATGGCGTAGTTGGTTTTGAGTTGTCGGCCTCTGCTCATTTTCCAAGTTACACAACGACTGTATTGGGTGGCAAAAAGTAATTAGAAGGGATCTAATTGAATCTGCAGTTGGTACGAAAGTGAAAAGCGAATCCCAAATGCAGCGTGAATTGTATCGAGTGTGTTTTACCTTCATCAAAAGGTGGAGAATGAGCTGTTGTTACCACGTGGGGGTGAGATGGCAGCATGGAAGTACGTGGTACATTTTGCTCAGGGTTACAACAATGGGGCTGAACAGTTCATGTGAAGAATGAGATCAGGGGGTCACCTCCTTTAGAGGTGCCTAAGACCACCAGGGGAATAGATAGGATGAATATACACAGTCTTTTACCCAGAGTAGGGGAACGGTGAACCACAGGACATAGGTTGAAGGTGAGAGGGGAAAGACTAATGAGGGGCAACTTTTTCACAGAGCGGGGGGGTGGGTGAATGGAACGAGCTGCCAGAGGAGGTGGTTGATGCAGGTGCTTGTAATGTAATAGACACTTGGACAGGTACATGGATAGGACAGGTATGGAGGGATATGCGGGCAGGCAGGATATGGACTAGCGTAGATGGAGTATCTTGGTCGGCATGGACTAGTTGGGCCGAAGGGCCTGTTTCCGTGCTGTGTGACTCTAAGACTCGAAGGTGACATCAAGCACCATCGATACTGGAGGCAGTTTCACACGAATGACTCACATTCACAATCCTGGAGGATTCCTGCTCTTTAGGGCGGCACGGTGGCGCAGCGGTAGAGTTGCTGCCTCACAGCGCCAGAGACCCGGGTTCCATCCTGACCGCGGGTGCTGTCTGTACGGAGTTTGCACGTTCTCCCCGTGACCTGCGTGGGTTTTCTCCGGGTGCTCCGGTTTCCTCCCACACTTAATTGGTTTTTGGTAAAATTGTAAATTGTCCCTAGTGTGTGTGTGTGTGTGGGTAATTGGCTTGGTGTGAATGTAAATTGTCCCTAGTGTGTTTGTAGGATAGTGTTAGTGTGCGGGGAGGGATCGCTGGTCGGCACAGACTTGGTGGGCCGAAGGGCCTGTTTCCGCGCTGTATCTCTAAACTAAACTAAACCTTGCATGGTGATCATTTGTTGCCATTAACAAATATAATATATCTGCTGAAAGATCAAAATCAATTGGAGCTGTAGATGGAATATTGACAGTGTTGCATATCTAAGTGAGAGCTTGCCTTGCGCCCATCCTATTAATGTTTGGCCCTGCTTTCTCAGCACTCTGAATGGAAAACAATCTGAGCATTTTTAATGTGTTGGAAGGAACTGCAGATGCTGGTTTAAACCGAAGATAGGCACAAAGTGCTGGAGGAACTCAGCGGGACGGGCAGCGTCTCCGGAGAGAAGGAACGGGTGGCGTTTCAGGTCAAGGCCCTTCCTCAGACTGGAAACGTTACCCATTCCTTCTCTCCAGAGATGCTGCCTGTCCCGCTGAGTTACTCCAGCATTTTGTGTCTCTCACCAAGTATTTTTGATGCTGCCTTTTCAGATTTTTCTTTGTCATCTGGTGCCAGAGAGTTTTTTTTGTCTGCTTTCTCGACAGATACACCCCCATTTCTTATTGGAAAGTCTAGATACGTCTGTGCTTTTAGGCATTTAACCATGACTGCTCTGGAGTGTTTGAGTTTGTGGGGGGGGGTGTTCTGGTAGAGGCAAATGTGGAATGTGGAACATTTTCAATGTGGAAATGTCAAAGACTAGATTGTTTAGTTTAGTTTAGAAATACAGTGCAGAAACAGGCCCTTCTGCCCACCGAGTCCATGCCGACCAGCGATCCCCGCACAATAACACTACCCTACACACAATTTGCAATTTACTGAAGCCAATTCACCTACAAACCCGCACGTGTGGGAGGAAACCGGAGCACCCGGAGAAAACCCACGCAGGTCGCGGGGAGAGAACGTGCAAACTCCGCACAGACAGCACCCGTAGTCAGGATGGAACCCGGGTCTCTGGCGCTGTGAGGCAGCAACTCTACTGCTGCGCCACCGTGCCAGCCCCTCATCTCTGATCTCTGATGGCAGAACTCGGTGAGCTGGTGATACCCAGCGCAGGGAAAGATCCTCTCTATGTCTCTGCTGCCTAAACGCACCTCCTCCCCCACCCCCATGGAATGAATCCATACACGCCACGGCTAACCTGTCCAAGCTTGATCAGAATGCCTAAGGCTGAGACAAGCCCACATTTATTGTTACTCTACATTAGCTCATGTTGGGAGCCGGTTAATACAAATCTTCCCAACTGTCTGGCATTCTGTAAATGAATGGCCCCGGTTCATGTGAGATGAAGCCTGACCTATGAACTTTGAACTTCCAAGAACTTCCTGGAACCAAGAGATTTCTCCACATTAGGTCTCTTCTGCTTCTAGGCGAGAATAGTGATGTCTAAGCGTGTTTTCTTTCTACATTTGCGACTAAGAAGAGCCCCGATCCGAAACGTCACCTATCCGTGTTCTCCACAGATGCTGCCTGACCCACTCAGTTATGGTGCAGCAGCGTCTATGGAGCTAAGGAAATAGGCAACGTTTCGGGCCGAAATCCTTCTGGAAATAGGCAACGTTTCGGGCCGAAACCCTTATGGGTTTCGGCCCGAAACGTTGCCTATTTCCTTAGCTCCATAGATGCTGCCTGACCCGCTGAGTTACTCCAGCACTCTGTGAAACGTCACCTATCCATGTTCTCCACAGATGCTGCCCGACCCACTCAGTTATGGTGCAGCAGCATCTATGGAGCTAAGGAAATAGGCAACGTTTCGGGGCCGAAATCCTTCTGGAAATAGGCAACGTTTCGGGCCGAAACCCTTATGGGTTTCGGCCCGAAACGTTGCCTATTTCCTTAGCTCCATAGATGCTGCCTGACCCGCTGAGTTACTCCAGCACTCTGTGAAACGTCACCTATCCATGTTCTCCACAGATGCTGCCTGACCCGCTGAGTTACTCCAGCACTGTGTCCATTTCCAGCTTTGAGTTGATGTGTTCCTAGACGTTCCTAAAATAACATGGAAAAGCAGTGATCCAGAGCAGAGAGCACCTTTTCCCAGGAAAATGAATCTCGGCAGAAACAGATGTAGGTGACAAAACTGTAAACACGTGATCACCAGTGGAGACAAGGAATGAAAGGCCCAGGGAGTTCAGATGCCTCAGAAGACAGTGGTTAATAATGAAGAGAAGACACAGAGTGCTGGAGTAACTCAGCGGGTCAGGCAGCATCTGTGGAGAACATGGATAGGTGACGTTTCACAGAGTGCTGGAGTAACTCAGCGGGTCAGGCAGCATCTGTGGGGAACATGGATAGGTGACGTTTCACACAGTGCTGGAGTAACTCAGCGGGTCAGGCAGCATCTGTGGAGAACATGGATAGGTGACGTTTCGCAGAGTGCTGGAGTAACTCAGCGGGTCAGGCAGCATCTGTGGAGCTAAGGAAATAGGCAACGTTTCGGGCCGAAACCCATAAGGGTTTCGGCCCGAAACGTTGCCTATTTCCAGAAGGATTTTGGCCCGAAACGTTGCCTATTTCCTTAGCTCCATAGATGCTGCTGCACCATAACTGAGTGGGTCAGGCAGCATCTGTGGAGAACATGGATAGGTGACGTTTCACAGAGTGCTGGAGTAACTCAGTGGGTCAGGCAGCATCTGTGGAGAACATGGATAGGTGACGTTTCGCAGAGTGCTGGAGTAACTCAGCGGGTCAGGCAGCATCTGTGGAGAACATGGATAGGTGACGTTTCACAGAGTGCTGGAGTAACTCAGCGGGTCAGGCAGCATCTGTGGAGAACATGGATAGGTGACGTTTCGCAGAGTGCTGGAATAACTCAGCGGGTCAGGCAGCATGTGTGAAGAACTTGGATAGGTGACTTTTCAGGTTCTGATTGCCTGCTACGCTTGGAATCCGTGGCATGTGGGATTTTATGGAATGTCACTTCTTCAGACTGAGAGTCAGGGGAGAGTGGGGAAGAAGGGTCTCGACCCGAAACGTCACCCATTCCTTCTCTCCAGAGATGCTGCCTGACCCTCTGAGTTACTCCAGCACTTTGTGTCGTGTCTGTCTTGTTGCTGTGGCCGTTGGAGGTAACATCCCTTTAACCCACTGGAGTGTGTGTTTGGGTTAGTGGTAAATATTAATAGAATCATTGCACAAAGAGCTGTAAAGCAAGGGCATGGGTCCATGCTAGCCACGTACGCAGTTGCACCAATGCCACTCCAGTCATAGTGTCACAGAGTGATACAGTGCGGCCCAACTTGCCCACACTGGCCAACATGTCCCATCTACACTAGTCCCACCTGCCTGCATTTGGCCCATATCCCTCCAAACCTGTCCTATCCATGATCCTGTCTAACTGTTTCTTAAACATTGGGATAGTCCCACAGCCTCAACTACCTCCTCTGGCAGCTCGTTCCATACACCCACCACCCTCTGTGTGAAAAAGTTACCCCTCAGATTCCCATTCAATCTTTTCCCCCTTCACCTTAAACCTTTGTAACAAAATTCTTAAGGGGTTGGACAGGCTGGATGCAGGAAGATTGTTCCCGATGTTGGGGAAGTCCAGAACAAGGGGTCACACACAGTTTAAGGATAAGGGGGAAATCTTTTAGGACCGAGATGAGGAAAACATTTTTTTTCCCACACAGAGAGTGGTGAATCTGTGGAATTCTCTGCCACAGAAGGTAGTTGAGGCCACACAGTTCATTGGCTATATTTAAGAGGGAGTTAGGTGTGGCCCTTGTGGCTAAAGGGATCAGGGGGTATGGAGAGAAGGCAGGTACAGGATACTGAGTTGGATGATCAGCCATGATCATATTGAATGGCGAATGGTGCAGGCTCGAAGGGCCGAATGGCCTCTACTCCTGCACCTATTGTCTATGTTTCTATGTAGACAAAAGTGCTGGAGAAACTCAGCGGGTGCAGCAGCATCTATGGAGCGAAGGAAATAGGCAACGTTTCGTCCCAAAACTCTGAAGGGCCGAATGGCCTACTCCTGCAACTATTGTCTATGTTTCTATGTTTGTCCTTTGCTCCTCGATGTCCCCACTCTGGGCAAGATGCATCCACCACCGTTTGTGTACTAAAAAAAGTTACCACTCAGGTTCCTATTAAATCATTCTCCGCCTCACCTTAAACCAATGTCCTCTGGTCCTCGATTCCCCTCCTCTGGGCAAGAGACTCTGTGCGTCTTCCTGATCTATTCCTCTCATGATTTTGCGCACTGACCTCAATAAGATCACCCCTCATCCTCCTGCGCTCCAAGTGTCCCAGCCTACTCAACCTCTCCCTGTAGCTCACACCCTAGAGTACTGGCAACATGCTCGTAAATCTTCTCTGTACACTATCCTCTGTACAAAGGAGGAAGCTGGGAGTGGGGGAAGGGGTTACCTTGTAACTCCCGTAAATAATCCCATGCAAAAGTGGTGTCACTTCCCTGCAGAGACCACAGTGACATTCCATAAAATCCCACATGCCACGGATTCCAAGCGTAGCAGGCAATCAGAACCCGAAACGTCACCTATCCACGTTCTCCACACAGATGCTGCCTGACCCGCTGAGTTACTCCAGCACTCTGTGAAACGTCACCTATCCATGTTCTCCACAGATGCTGCCTGACCTGCTGAGTTACTCCAGCACTCTGTGAAACGTCACCTATCCATGTTCTCCACAGATGCTGCCTGACCCACTCAGTTATGGTGCAGCAGCATCTATGGAGCTAAGGAAATAGGCAACGTTTCGGGCCGAAATCCTTCTGGAAATAGGCAACGTTTCGGGCCGAAACCCTTACGGGTTTAGGCCCGAAACGTTGCCTATTTCCTTAGCTCCATAGATGCTGCCTGACCCGCTGAGTTACTCCAGCACTCTGTGAAACGTCACCTATCCATGTTCTCCACAGATGCTGCCTGACCCGCTGAGTTACTCCAGCACTCTGTGAAACGTCACCTATCCATGTTCTTCACAGATGCTGCCTGACCCGCTGAGTTACTCCAGCACTCTGTGAAACGTCACCTATCCATGTTCTCCACAGATGCTGCCTGACCCACTGAGTTACTCCAGCACTGTGTGAAACATCACCTATCCATGTTCCCCACAGATGCTGCCTGACCCACTCAGTTATGGTGCAGCAGCATCTATGGAGCTAAGGAAATAGGCAACGTTTCGGGCCGAAATCCTTCTGGAAATAGGCAACGTTTCGGGCCGAAACCCTTACGGGTTTCGGCCCGAAACGTTGCCTATTTCCTTAGCTCCATAGATGCTGCCTGACCCGCTGAGTTACTCCAGCACTCTGTGAAACGTCACCTATCCATGTTCTCCACACAGATGCTGCCTGACCCGCTGAGTTACTCCAGCACTGTGCCCTTCTGCATCTGCGGGCCCTGGTTTCAACAGCGGGCATGAAGGGTTGTTTTGGTTTGTTTGCAAGTCCAATAGATGCTGTAACGAGCATAGTGGTCCATTTAAGACCTGGCGTCCTGTTTAAAGTGCCTATTGTTGGTGAGACTGATGCTGAATGGTGCTAAATGAGCTGTCTATGTGGATGCTTTGTGTGGCTCAGTTACAGACAGACCGCTCACGGACAAAACCTTTTTTGTCATCGGCGAGCGGTAAACGGCTGAGAATAATTACCCGGCACAAAAAGCCGGCCACGGCCCAGGGGTCAAAGGTCAGGGCAGACAAAGAGCCGCCCCAGGGCCTTGCCTGACCCCTGTGTCGAAATCGGAAGCACTCGCTGCCCTTTTGCTGTTTGTGTGACACCGGCCTGGCAACTCGGGTACAGCTGAAGCCCGTTAATTAGCCGTGCCGCCGCGCAGGAGGGCCGCCCCCAATTAAAGGGGCGCCCCCAATTAAAGGGGGGCAAAACTTCACATGGTCGGTTTGAAGCGAAATAAATTGGCCAAAGAAAGAGCATTTTGAGCAAAATGCCGCCTGAATTCACACAGAGAGTTGCGAGCCTGTGGAATTCTCTGCCTCAGAGGGCGGTGGAGGCCGGTTCTCTGGATGCTTTCAAATTGGATAGTTATATGGATGGGAAGGGAATGGAGGGTTATGGTCTGAGCGCAGGTATATGGGACTAGGGGAGATTATGTGTTCGGCACGGACTAGAAGGGTCGAGATGGCCTGTTTCCGTGCTGTAATTGTTATATGGTTAAGAGAGAGGTCTGAAAGATAGCAGAGTCAGGTGATACGGGGAGAAGGCAGGAACGGGGTACTGATTGGGGTTGATCAGCCATGATCACATCGAATGGTGGTGCTGGCTCGAAGGGCCGAATGGTCTCTACTCCTGCACCTATTGTCTATTGACTGGCGAGCAGATTGTTAAGGGCTTGGACACGCTAGAGGCAGGAAACATGTTCCCGATGTTGGGGTTGTCCAGAACCAGGGGCCACACACACAGTTTAAGAATAAGGGGTAAGCCATTTAGAACGGAGACGAGGAAACACTTTATCACACAGAGGGTGGTGAGTCTGTGGAATTCTCTGCCTCAGAGGGCGGTGGAGGCCGGTTCTCTGAATACTTTCAAGAGAGAGCTAGATAGGGCTCTTAAAGATAGCGGAGTCAGGGGATATGGGGAGAAGGCAGGAACGGGGTACTGATTGGGGATGATCAGCCATGATCACATTGAATGGAGGTGCTGGCTCGAAGGGCCGAATGGCCTCTACTCCTGCACCTTTTGTCTATTGTCTATTGAATTCTCCCAGAGGAGAATAGATTTGGCGGATTTCGTCTCGAAGGCTTTTTCCCCTTTCTCTTTGTGATATCGGTGCTGAATTAAATGAAGTGGGCTGGCGTTGAGAAGTCACCCAGAAGGGAATTTGCTATTCATTGCGACATGCTGACTGGTGAACGCTACTAATGTGGCCCCATCTCAGCTCAGTCCAATCCGCAAGCAAGCAACATTGGCCCATTTGGTGTGGGACTTATGTCCTTACCCTGGGACTGCGTATACCAGTGGATGATCAGATGTTAACACATCAAAAGTGCACCAGCCTCCACCAACACAGGGGATAGACACAGAGTGCTGGAGTAACTCAGCGGGTCAGGCAGCATCTGTGGGGAACATGGATAGGTGACGTTTCACAGAGTGCTGGAGTAACTCAGCGGGTCAGGCAGCATCTGTGGAGAACATGGATAGGGGACGTTTCACAGAGTGCTGGAGTAACTCAGCGGGTCAGGCAGCATCTATGGAGAACATGGATAGGTGACGTTTCACAGAGTGCTGGAGTAACTCAGCGGGTCAGGCAGCATCTGTGGAACTAAAGAACATGGATAGGTGACGTTTCACAGAGTGCTGGAGTAACTCAGCGGGTCAGGCAGCATCTATGGAGCTAAGGAAATAGGCAACGTTTCGGGCCGAAACCCGTAAGGGTTTCGGCCCGAAACGTTGCCTATTTCCAGAAGGATTTCGGCCCGAAACCTTGCCTATTTCCTTAGCTCCATAGATGCTGCTGCACCATAACTGAGTGGGTCAGGCAGCATCTGTGGAGAACATGGATAGGTGACGTTTCACAGAGTGCTGGAGTAACTCAGCGGGTCAGGCAGCATCTGTGGAGAACATGGATAGGTGACGTTTCAGATTTGAAGCAGGGCCTCGACCCTAGACGTCAGACGTCTGGATATTTTTAAGGCTGAGACAGATTCTTGATTAGTACGGGTGTCGGGGTTATAGGGAGAAGGCAGGAGAATGGGGTTGAGAGGGAATGATGGATCAGCCATGATTGAATGGTGGGTAGACTTGATGGGCCGAATGGCCTAATTCCGCTCCTGCAGCTTATGAACTATTGTGCACCTATGAACTAAACGGTGCCTTGTTGCTGTACACTTTGGAACAGCTTGTACGTTGCAACACTGGATAGACACAGAAAGCTGGACTAACTCAGCGGGACAGGCAGCATCTCTGGAGAGAAGGAATTGGTGACGTCTCAGGTCGAGGCCCTTCTTCGGTCTGGTCTGAAGGAGTCTGAGGGAGGGTCTCGACGCCGAAACGTCGCCCATTCCTCCTCTCCGGAGATGCTGCCCCGTCCCGCTGAGTTACTCCAGCAAGTTGTGTCTTTCCTCGGTGTAAACCCGCGTCTGCAGTTCCTTCCCGAGGCAGCTCCAAACACTAGGCCGCTGTTGACCCTTGGGGCTGGGAATGGTTGCCGTGGTTACCAGGTTATGGCATGGCTCTGCCCGTTATCTGGAGCAAGGTAAATACCAGTCGCTATCAAGGGAACCCATTGATCCCAGCAGCCACAACCTCTGGAATTTCCTTCCTCTTTGCGTCTATCTTTCCCCCCTTCACAGTATTTATCGCTCAGTCAACATAGTAAAACAAGGCTCAGATCATTTGGCTCCATCCAGAGAGGCGCGGAATGCCGAGACCAGGCCGAAGCCTTATATAAGCATGAGAATTGTGTTGTGTTGTTCGCAGCTCGCCACGAGCTGTGACCATCGCTCACAGGCTGTCGGGGAGAATCAGTTTGTTGTCACCGTGCATCGAGGTTTTGTGTTGCGTGCTAACCAGTCAGCGGAAAGACAATACATGATTACAATCGAGCCGTCCACAGTGTACAGATATGGGATGAAGGGAGTAAGGTTTAGTGCGAGGCAAAGTCTGATTAAAGATAGTCCGAGGGTCTCCACTGAGGTAGATGGGAGGTCAGGACTCCTTGAGTTCAGTTGAGTTTATTGTCATGTGTACCGAGGTACAGGGAAAAGCTTTTGTTGCGTGCTAACCAGTCAGCGGAAAGACAATACATGATTACAATCGAGCCGTTCACAATGTACAGATACATGGTAACTGAATAACGTTTAGTGCAAAACAAAGTCCGGGAAAGTCCAATTAAAGATAGTCCGAGGGTCTCCAATGAGGTAGATAGTAGTTCAGGACCGCTCTCTAGTTGGTGAGAGGACGGTTCAGTTGCCTGATAACAGCCGGGAAGAAACTGTCCCTGAATCTGGAGGTGTGTGTGCGTTTGTTTTCACACTTCTGTACCTCTTGCCCGACGGGAGAGGGGAGAAGAGGGAGTGACCGGGGGGTGAGACTGGTCCTTGATGATGCTGCTGGCCTTGCCGAGGCAGCGTGAGGGAGGTTTGTGTGTGTGATGGTCTGGGCTGCGTCCACAATTCTCTTGCGGGTCTTGATTGGATTCGATGGAAGGGAGGGAGGTTTGGTGTGTGTGTGTGATGGTCTGGGCTGCAACTGTCCACAACTCTCTGCGATTTCCTGCGGTCTCGGATGGAGCCGTTTCCCAAACCGTGCTGCGATGCATCCCGACAAAATGCTTTCCGGGCGGCGCGGACCCGATGGGCCGAAGGGCCTGTTTCCCGCGCTGTATCTCTGAGCTAAGCTGTGCACGCAAGGCTCCAAATGCGGCCTAGCCAACAGTGCTGTCAGACGGCATCATGACTTCATGTCCGGCACAAAGTCACAGAACAATCTCTCTGACCTCAGAGTCACGTGAATGGTCACAATCTGCCGATGGGTGTCTAGAGTTTGACGTTACTTTGATGTGTGGATCTGGGGCATTGCTGTCAACGTAGACCATCACGTGGCCTCCAGGGTCATTGCCTGCTCCTTGTCGCCCGAGCCACGCTCCTGGTAGGGACGGGCAGAATCGGCCGACACAAACTGTGTTAGGGTTGTGGAAGGAGGGGGAGGGGGAGGGGGGGACAGTTGGTGGGACTTATATCAGGGTGGCGCAGCGGGTAGAGCCGCTGCCTCACAGCGCCAGAGACCCGGGTTCGATCCTGACCTCGGGTGTGTGTGTCTGTGTGGAGTTTGCACGTTCTCCCCGTGACCTGCGTGCGTGCGTGCGTTTTCCTCCGGGTGCTCCGGTTTCCTCCCACATCCCAAAGACGTGCGGGTTTGTAGGTTAACCGGCCCCCCCCTGTAAATTGCCCCCTCGTGTGTAGGGAGTGGACGAGAAGGTGGGATAACACGGAACTAGTGTGCGTGTGTGTGAGCGGATGGGCCGAAGGGCCTGTTTCCGCGCTGTACCACGAAACTAAATCAAGATTTTGATTGAACTGAGCGAAAGATCGAAAGATACAGAACGGGAGCAAGCCCTTCGGCCCACCGAGTCCGTGCCGACCCACCGATCACCCCATGTTATCCCACTTTCCCATCCACTTGCGGGAGTGGGATCGGATCTAGAGTCAGCAGAGGATCATTGTTAGTGGACTTCTGAACGGCTAGAATACTGTCCGATTCACCTCTACCCCATTGCGGACATTGGACTTTGTCTGTGGAACTGATGTGCTACGATGCTGAGAACTATATCCTACACTCTGTATCTTCCCCTTTGCTCCATCCATTGTGCTTGAGTTTAGAAACATAGAAATTAGGTGCAGGAGTAGGCCATTCGGCCCTTCGAGCCTGCACCGCCATTCAATATGATCATGGCTGATCATCCAACTCAGTATCCCGTACCTGCCTTCTCTCCATACCCCCTGATCCCCTTAGCCACAAGGGCCACATCTAACTCCCTCTTAAATATAGCCAATGAAGTGGCCTCAACTACCCTCTGCGGCAGAGAGTTCCAGAGATTCACCACTCTCTGTGTGAAAAAAGTTCTTCTCATCTCTCGGTTTTAAAGGATTTCCCCCTTATCCTTAAGCTGTGACCCCTTGTCCTGGACTTCCCCAACATCGGGAACAATCTTCCTGCATCTAGCCTGTCCAACCCCTTAAGGATTTTGTAAGTTTCTATAAGATCCCCTCTCAATCTTCTAAATTCTAGAGAGTATAAACCAAGTCTATCCAGTCTTTCTTCATAAGACAGTCCTGACATCCCAGGAATCAGTCTGGTGAACCGTCTCTGCACTCCCTCTATGGCAATAATGTCCTTCCTCAGATTTGGAGTTTGACTTGATTGTATTTAGGTGTAGTATTATCTGACCAGTTTGGATGGCACGCAAAGACGCAGCTTTACACTGTACCTCGGGGCGCGTGACGATATAAAAGGCGCCACCTAGGGGCGGGATGAGCAGTGATGCGATGCGTTTTACGGGGTACAATAACGGCCTTTGTTTTGCCCGCAGCCCTATGCCCCAGCGGCCCAGCAGATGGCTCCACCCAGTCCCAGCACGAACAGCAGCAGCAACAGCAGCAGCATCGGCGGTGAGCAACTCAGTAAAACCAACCTGTACATTCGGGGTCTTCACCCCGGCACGACAGACCAGGACCTCGTCATGCTTTGCCAACCGTAAGTACGCTAGCGCCCTGGAGACACGTACTTTTCACAGAGTGCTGGAGTAACTCAGCGGGTCAGGCAGCATCTATGTGGAGAACATGGATAGGTGACGTTTCACAGAGTGCTGGAGTAACTCAGCGGGTCAGGCAGCATCTGTGGAGAACATGGATAGGTGACGTTTCACAGAGTGCTGGAGTAACTCAGCGGGTCAGGCAGCATCTGTGGAGAACATGGATAGGTGACGTTTCACAGAGTGCTGGAGTAACTCAGCGGGTCAGGCAGCATCTGTCAGGCAGCTGGAGTAACTGTGGAGAACATGGATAGGTGACGTTTCACAGAGTGCTGGAGTAACTCAGCGGGTCAGGCAGCATCTATGGAGCTAAGGAAATAGGCAACGTTTCGGGCCGAAACCCGTAAGGGTTTCGGCCCAAAACGTTGCCTATTTCCAGAAGGATTTCGGCCCGAAACGTTGCCTACTTCCAGAAGGATTTCGGCCCGAAACGTTGCCTATTTCCAGAAGGATTTCGGCCCGAAACGTTGCCTATTTCCAGAAGGATTTCGGCCCGAAACGTTGCCTATTTCCTTAGCTCCATAGATGCTGCTGCACCATAACTGAGTGGGTCAGGCAGCATCTGACGGCACTGGGCCTGTACTCGCTGGAGTTTAGAAGGATGGGGGGGGGGACCTCATTGAAACGTACAGAATAGTGGATGTGGAGTTTCCACTAGTGGGAGAGTCTAGGACCAGAGGGCACAGCCTCAGAATTAAAGGACGTACCTTTAGGAAGTAGATGAGGAGGAATTTCTTCAGCCAGAGGGTGGTGAATCTGTGGAATTCGCTGGCAACTGGAGCAAAGCGCAAAAGTGCTGGAGGAACTTAACGGGTCAGGCGGCGTCTGTGGAGGGGAACGGACACTGGGGACAATTTACAGAGGGCCAATTAACCTACAAACCCGCACATCTTTGGAGTGTGTGGGGGAAACTCACACGGTCACAGGGAGAACGTGCAAACTCCACACAGACAGCACCCGAGGTCAGGATTGAACCTGGGCCTCTGGCACTGTGTGGCAGCGGCTCTACCCGCTGGATTTACTGACATTGGCATCTTGATGAGGGCATGGCCCAAATGAAATGAGTTCATTTACATTATTAAATAGCTGTGGGGATTTCAATGCTCCTGATTACACAATTATTTAAACCCTGATGTACTTTCACTGCTCATCGCTGGCAACTCCAACAAATGGAATATGTCACAGCTGTTCCTCTTGGCTTATTTGGGTTAATTGATATTTTGAACCAGGGGGATTTAGATTAAACAGATAGAAGTAAAAATCCCAGAGTGGGCAACGAGGGAATGAGATGCCCACTTGACTGGGCAACCCTTTACGGACAGCTGGCACTGCCCCCCCGTTTATATAACAACAGTATGGGCAGGCCAAGCTGGTAAGACCATCTGCACAGCGGTAGAGTTGCTGCCTCACAGCGCCAGAGACCCGGGTTCCATCCTGACTACGGGCGCTGTCTGTGCGGAGTTTGCACGTTCTCCCCGTGACCTGCGTGGGTTTACTCCCGAGATCTTCGGTTTCCTCCCACACTCCAAAGACGTGCGGGTTTGTAGGTTAATTGGCTTCGGAAAATTGTAAATTGTCCCTAGTGTGTGTTGGGTCGTGTTAGTGTGCGGGGATCGCTGACCAGCATGGACTCGGTGGGCCGAAGGGCTGTCTCTCTAAAACTAAACTAAACCTGCCTGACCCGCTGAGTTACTCCAGCACTGTGTTCAAGAAGGAACTACAGATGCTGGAAAATCGAAGGTAGACAAAAATGCTGGAGAAACTCAGCGGGTGCAGCAGCATCTATGGAGCGAAGGAAATAGGTAACGTTTCGGGCCGAAACCCTTCTCCAGCACTGTGTTTAGTTTAGTTTGTAGATACGGCGTGGAGACGGGCCCTTCGGCCCATCGAGTCCACACCGACCAGCAATCGGATCGCCCCGTACTATCCTACACACTAGGGACAGTTTACAGAAGCCAATTTGGTTCGTCTGTACGTCTTTGGAGTGTGGGAGGATGAACTCCCGTTCATAGCTTTCATAGCAAAAGGATTTGAGTATAGGAGCAGGGAGGTTCTACTGCAGTTGTACAGGGTCTTGGTGAGACCACACCTGGAGTATTGCGTACAGTTTTGGTCTCCTAATCTGAGGAAATACATTATTGCCATAGAGGGAGTGCAGAGAAGGTTCACCAGACTGATTCCTGGGATGTCAGGACTGTCTTATGAAGAAAGACTGGATAGACTTGGTTTATACTCTCTAGAATTTAGGAGATTGAGAGGGGATCTTATAGAAACTTACAAAATTCTTAAGGGGTTGGGCAGGCTAGATGCAGGAAGATTGTTCCCGATGTTGGGGAAGTCCAGGACAAGGGGTCACAGCTTAAGGATAAGGGGGAAATCCTTTAAAACTGAGATGAGAAGAACTTTTTTCACAGAGAGTGGTGAATCTCTGGAACTCTCTGCCGCAGAGGGTAGTCGAGGCCACACAGTTCATTGGCTATATTTAAGAGGGAGTTAGATGTGGCCCTTGTGGCTAAGGGGATCAGAGGGTATGGAGAGAAGGCAGGTACGGGATACTGAGTGGATGATCAGCCATGATCATATTGAATGGCAGTGCAGGCTCGAAGGGCCGAATGGCCTACTCCTGCACCTAACATGTTTCATGTTTCTATTGGCTATATTTAAGAGGGAGTTAGATGTGGCCCTTGTGGCTAAGGGGATCAGGGGGTATGGAGAGAAGGCAGGGATGGGATACTGAGTTGGATGATCAGCCATGATCATATTGAATGGCGGGTGCAGGCTCGAAGGGCCGAATGGCCTCTACTCCTGCACCTAATTTCTATGTTTCTATGTTTCCTGTAGCAGGGCAGGGGTGAGAGGAGAAATGCGGAAAATGGGACCAACACAGACACGGGGGTGGGGGGGGGGGGGGGGGGGGGGGGGGGGGGGGGGGGGGGGAAGCCGAGATGAAGGAAAAGGAAACCCTGATGCCGAGGGCGACGTTATCAGAGCAGAAACAATGGAGGCGGCGAGACCGGGGTCGAGTGAATGGGAACGTGACAGGAAACGGGATGGGAGGAGGTCGCGGCAAAATGGCTGTGGGAATCTGTGGACTTGTCGGGATATTCGTTGCTTTGTAGTGTGTGTGTAGCAACAGAGAGAGAGAGAGGGAGAGAGAGAGAGAGGAATCTGATACGGACTGTGTGAAGGTGGAGGCTCGCGGAGTTTGTTTTTAGCTTAATGTCACGTGTACAGTGAAATATTTTTTTGTTGCGTGCTAACCAGTCAGCGGAAAGACAACACATGATTACAATCGAGCCGTCCACAGTGTACAGATACAGGATAAAGGGAATAACGTTTAGTGCAGGGTAAAGTCCGATTGAATATAGTCCAAGGGTCTCCAATGAGGTAGATAGTAGTTCAGGACCGCTCTCTAGTTGGTGAGAGGACGGTTCAGTTGCCTGATAACAGCCGGGAAGAAACTGTCCCTGAATCTGGAGGTGTGTGTGCGTTTGTTTTCACACTTCTGTACCTCTTGCCCGATGGGAGAGGGGAGAAGAGGGAGTGACCGACTGGTCCTTGATGATGCTGCTGGCCTTGCCGAGGCAGCGTGAGGTGTAGGTGGAGGCGATGGAAGGGAGGGAGACACAAAATGCTGGAGTAACTCAGTGGGACAGGCAGCGTCTCCGGAGAGAAGGAACGGGTGACGTGTCGTGTCGTGTCGAGACCCTTCTTCGGACTGATCCAGTCTTCCAGAATGTTGCCCGTCCCACTGAGTTACTCCAGCATTTAGTGTCGATCTTCGGTTTGAACCAGCATGCTACTCAATGGAAGGGAGGTTGGTTTGTGTGTGATGGTCTGGGCTGCGTCCACAAGTCTCTGCAGTTTCTGGCGGTGTTGGGTGGAGCTGTGATGCATCCCGATAATGCAACCCAACTCGGGCTGAGCTGAAGACAAGTTGTTCAGTGTAAGGCTGACCAACGTCACGGGTCTGAGAGGATTCACGACCTGAAACGTCGCCTATCCATGTCCTCCAGAGGTGCCGCGGCACGGTGGCGCAGCGGTAGAGTCCCTGCCTCACAGCGCCAGAGACCCGGGTTCCGTCCTGACTACGAGCGCTGTCTGTACGGAGTTTGCACGTTCTCCCCGTGACCTGCGTGGGTTTGCTCCGAGATCTTCGGTTTCCTCCCACACTCCAAAGACGTGCAGGTTTGTAGGTTAATTGGCTTCGGAAAATTATAAATTGCCCCTAGTGTGTGTTGGACCGTGTTAGTGTGCGGGAATCGCTGACCAGCATGGACTCGGTGGGCCGAAGGGCTGTCTCTCTAAAACTAAACTAAAACTGCCTGACCCGCTGAGTTACTCCAGCACTGTGTTCAAGAAGGAACTGTGCAGATGCTGGAAAATCGAAGGTAGACAAAAATGCTGGAGAAACTCAGCGGGTGCAGCAGCATCTATGTGGAGCGAAGGAAATAGGTAACGTTTCGGGCCGAAACCCTTCTCCAGCACTGTGTTTAGTTTAGTTTGTAGATACAGCGTGGAGACGGGCCCTTCGGCCCATCGAGTCCACACACCGACCAGCGATCGGATCGCCCCGTACTATCCTACACACTAGGGACAGTTTACAGAAGCCAATTTGGTTCGTCTGTACGTCTTTGGAGTGTGGGAGGAAACCGGAGCACCCGGAGCAAACGCAGGCGGGTCACGGGGAGAACGTGCAAACTCCGCACAGACAGCACCCGTAGTCAGGATGGAACCCGGGTCTCTGGCGCTGTGAGGCAGCAACTCTACCGCTGCGCCACCGTGACGCCCTTTGTGTCATTTTCAGTGTGAGAGCAAGTTGAGACAGGTTGAGAGTGACTGGTTGGGCGTCTGTTGCAGCCAGAGGGAAGGTGTTGAACAACTGCCCAGAGAGTTTCCAGCATTCTCGGCTCATATCTCACCCTCCTGTTGCGACAGGGAGCGGAATCGCACCCACACACTCCCCCCCCCGGATCATTTACTCCCGTGCGTTTCCCCCGTTTCCCATTAAATGCTCTGCTCTTCCCCATCAATCATTCCCAGCGGGATTGCTCTCTGCACCTTCTGGGGAAGAATTCCTCATCGGACCCGTGGCGACCATCTTCCGTGAATGAACTGAGAGACGGTAGTTTAGTCTAGTCTATCCACAGATACAGCGCGGAAACAGGCCCTTCGGCCCACCAGGTCCGCACCGACCAGCGATCCCCGCACACGAGCACTATCCAACACACACACTGCGGACAATTTACATTTACACCAAGCCAATTAACCTGCAAACCTGCACGTCTTTGGAGTGTGGGAGGAAACCGGAGCACCCGGAGAAAACCCACGCACGTCACGGGGAGAACGTGCAAACTCCGCACAGACAGCGCCCGTGGTCAGGATGGAACCCGGGTCTCTGGCGCTGTGAGGCAGCAACTCTACCGCTGCGCCACCGTGCCGCCCAAAGGTTGCGTTCTGTCACTGAATGTCTCAGCCAAGGGAGCAGTGGATTCCTGAGTTAGGCTTCGGCCTGGGTTTTAAGAAGCAGGCAATTGTGGAGATCAGAGTGCCTCGGTGCCCTCTGCTGGGAGAGAGCAGCATGAAGGAGGGGCGTGTAGGGCAAGATGGAGGTCAACAACAACAACAACAACAACATTCTGGACCAGGCCGCAGCTAATGGGCGCAAGAGCTGACGAGGAACGCAAATGCTTTCAAGGGCGGCCTGTCCCACTGTACGAGGTCGTTCAAGAGATCTCCCGAGATTAAAATATATCAAACTCGTGGTAAGCACGGAGAATGTACGTAGCGGGTACGTCGGAGCTCGGGGACGTCTCTTAGCGGCTCGTAACGCTAACGGCAGGTACTCGGGAAACGCGGTAAGCACGGGAAGACAGGTGAAGATTTTTCAACATGTTGAAAAATGTCCACGAGAGCCCCGAGTACCGACGAGCGGCCATTACCGTAAATCTCCGCGTTCGAATCAGGGGAAACTCGGGAGAGAACTCTTGAATTACCTCGTACAGTGGGACAGGGGTTTTAGGGTGGATAGGGAGGTAAAGAAGTTTAGGGCTTACCTTCATAAGTCAGGGCATCGAGTATAAGTGGAACATAGAAACATAGAAACATAGAAATTAGGTGCAGGAGTAGAGGCCATTCGGCCCTTCGAGCCTGCACCGCCATTCAATATGATCATGGCTGATCATCCAACTCAGTATCCCATCCCTGCCTTCTCTCCATACCCCCTGATCCCCTTAGCCACAAGGGCCACATCTAACTCCCTCTTAAATATAGCCAATTAACTGTGTGGCCTCGACTACCCTCTGTGGCAGAGAGTTCCAGAGATTCACCACTCTCTGTGTGAAAAAAGTTCTTCTCATCTCGGTTTTAAAGGATTTCCCCCTTATCCTTAAGCTGTGACCCCTTGTCCTGGACTTCCCCAACATCGGGAACAATCTTCCTGCATCTAGCCTGCCCAACCTCTTAAGAATTTTGTAAGTTTCTATAAGATCCCCTCTCAATCTCCTAATTTCTAGAGAGTATAAACCAAGTCTATCCAGTCTTTCTTCATAAGTCAGTCCTGACATCCCAGGAATCAGTCTGGTGAACCGTCTCTGCACTCCCTCTATGGCAATAATGTCCTTCCTCAGATTAGGAGACCAAATCTGTACGCAATACTCCAGGTGTGGTCTCACCAAGGCCCTGTACAACTGCAGTAGAACCTCCCTGCTCCTATACTCAAATCCTTTTGCAATGAAAGCTAACATACCATTAGCTTTCTCTGAAGAAGGGTCTCGACCCGAAACATCACCCATTCCTTCTCTCCAGAGATGCTGCCTGTCCCGCTGAGTTACTCCAGCATTTTGTGTCTATCTTTGAGTATAAGAGTCAGGACGTCATGCTGCAACTCTCTAGGTCTCTGGTCAGGCCCCATTACAGGAAGGATGGGGAGGATTTGGAGACGGTGCAGAGGAGGTACACCAGAACGCCAGCAGTGTCATTTTTTGCCAAGAGAAGATAGCTGTTGAAGTGTAGACACAAGAAGCTGCAGGTGGTTTACCAAAAAAAAAAGACACAGAGTGCTGGAGTAACTCAGCGGGTGCAGCAGCATCTATGGAGCTAAGGAAATAGGTAACGTTTCGGGTCGAAACCCTTCCGGGTTTCGGCCCGAAACGTTGCCTATTTCCAGAAGGGTTTCGGCCCGAAACGTTGCCTATTTCCTTCGCTCCATAGATGCTGCTGCACCATAACTGAGTGGGTCAGGCAGCATCTGTGGAGAACATGGATAGGTGACGTTTCACAGAGTGCTGGAGTAACTCAGCGGGTCAGGCAGCATCTGTGTGGAGAACATGGATAGGTGACATTTCACAGAGTGCTGGAGTAACTCAGCGGGTCAGGCAGCATCTGTGGAGAACATGGATAGGTGACGTTTCACAGAGTGCTGGAGTAACTCAGCGGGTCAGGCAGCATCTGTGTGGAGAACATGGATAGGTGACGTTTAGGGTTGGGACCCTTCTTCAGACAATGTAGGGGAGGGGGGGGGGGGGAGAAAGATGGGAGGGGGAGAGACTGAACAAAGTGTTGCAGGTAAGACGTGGACACAGGCGAGGGGGCTTTCTGATCGGTAGATCGTCTGAACAAAGGCCAGAGTTTAAAGCAGAAGGTGTGAGACAAAAGGATTGACGAGTTGCAAATTGTGAAGCTAGAGGAAGGAATGTAAATGGGGGAGGGGGTGGAATGAGGGGAGCAATAGCTGCAAGTTCAGGTGGGGCATGGAATGGGGAGGGGGGAGAGAGAAGGGGGTTGTGTAACTGATCAGTCCAGAGCCTGGGTCAGTATCCGCCCCCAGCTATGAAATGAATGGACTTGGCATCATGTTCGGCACAGACATTGTGGGCCGAATGGACTGTTCCTGTGCTGTACTGTTCTCTGTTCTATGCCCATGAGGAGACCTTTAGTCCGGAAGTTTAGTTCAGAGATACAGGGCACAAACAGGCCCTTCGGCCCACCGTGTCCGTGCTGACCAGCGACCCCCCGCACACTAACACTATCCTACACACACACACATACACACACACTCCCACACACACACACACACACAAACACCAAAACTATCCTACACCCACACACTCACACATACGCACACACACATACACACACTAACACTATCCTACACACACACACACACACACTGGGAACAATTTACAATCTTCACCGAAGCCAATTAACCTACATGTTAGCTTTCATTGCAAAAGGATTTGAGTATAGGAGCAGAGAGGTTCTACTGCAGTTGTACAGGGTCTTGGTGAGACCACACCTGGAGTATTGCGTACAGTTTTGGTCTCCAAATCTGAGGAAGGACATTATTGCCATAGAGGGAGTGCAGAGACGGTTCACCAGACTGATTCCTGGGATGTCAGGACTGTCTTATGAAGAAAGACTGGATAGACTTGGTTTATACTCTCTAGAATTTAGAAGATTGAGAGGGGATCTTATAGAAACTTACAAAATTCTTAAGGGGTTGGACAGGCTAGATGCAGGAAGATTGTTCCCGATGTTGGGGAAGTCCAGGACAAGGGGTCACAGCTTAAGGATAAAGGGGAAATCCTTTAAAACCGAGATGAGAAGAACTTTTTTCACGCAGAGAGTGGTGAATCTCTGGAACTCTCTGCCACAGAGGGTAGTTGAGGCCAGTTCATTGGCTATATTTAAGAGGGAGTTAGATGTGGCCCTTGTGGCTAAGGGGATCAGAGGGCATGGAGAGAAGGCAGGTACGGGATACTGAGTTGGATGATCAGCCATGATCATGTTGAATGGCGGTGCAGGCTCGAAGGGCCGAATGGCCTACTCCTGCACCTAATTTCTATGTTTCTATGTTTACAACCCTGCACGTCTTTGGAGTGTGGGAGGAAACCGGAGAAAAACTCGCAGCGTGCAAACTCTATAGACAGCAAAGGAAATAGGTAAACCCGTTTCAGTCAGCAACTCTAACTCTGAAGGAAAACCGGCAACTTTTCCCGGGATCCCAGGCAAGAACCCTATCTCCAGATCACTTTCAAGCGTCTAGTCCTGGCTGAAATGTAACCCATCTGAAGTCAATCAGTGCAGCGCGGCTTTCTGATTGAACCTCTTGCAGCGTGTGGCATGAGGACAAAGCAGTCCTCTCTTGCAATGCAGCACCTTGCAATGATTAGGTCCCTGCATCACAGAAGGAAGCTCGATCTGCTTTCAGACAGCCTCTCCCAAGCATGCAGGAAACTTAGAAACATAAAAACATAGAAATTAGGTGCAGGAGTAGGCCATTCGGTCCTTCGAGCCTGCACCATTCGCCATTCAATATGATCATGGCTGATCATCCAACTCAGTATCCCTTACCTGCCTTCTCTCCATACCCCCTGATCCCCTTAGCCACAAGGGCCACATCTAAGTCCCTCTTAAATATAGCCAATGAACAATCAGCGGGTGCAGCAGCATCTTATCTGAAGGAAATGAACCTCTTGCAGCGTGAAGGGTTTCGGACCGAAACGTTGCCTATTTCCTTCAGGCAATGCAGCACCTTTTCGATGAAAAGTTCCTATTTCATCACAGAAGGGACGAAACTCGATCTTCTTTCACTCAGCCTGCTCACCAAGCATGCTCCAAACTTAGAAACATAGAAACATAGACAATATGTGCAGGAGTAGAGGCCATTCGGCCCTTCGAGACTGCACCATTCGTCATTCAATGTGATCATGGCTGATCATCCAACTCAGTATCCCATCCCTGCCTTCTCTCCATACCCCCTGATCCCCTTAGCCACAAGGGCCCACATCTGACTCCCTCCCTCTTAAATATAGCCAATGAACTGTGTGCCTCGACTACCCTCTGTGGCAGAGAGTTCCAGAGATTCACCACTCTCTGTGTGAAAAAAGTTCTTCTCATCTCGGTTTTAAAGGATTTCCCCCTTATCCTTAAGCTGTGACCCCTTGTCCTGGACTTCCCTAACATCGGGAACAATCTTCCTGCATCTAGCCTGTCCAACCCCTTAAGAATTTTGTAAGTTTCTATAAGATCCCCTCTCAATCTCCTAAATTCTAGAGAGTATAAACCAAGTCTATCCAGTCTTCTTCATAAGACAGTCCTGACATCCCAGGAATCAGTCTGGTGAACCGTCTCTGCACTCCCCTCTATGGCAGTAATGTCCTTCCTCAGATTTGGAGACCAAAACTGTACGCAATACTCCAGGTGTGGTCTCACCAAGACCCTGTACAACTGCAGTAGAACCTCCCTGCTCCTATACTCAAATCCTTTTGCAATGAAATCCTTTTGCAACTCCTTTTGCAACTTACATGCAATAACTCACTGTAGACAATAGACAATAGGTGCAGGAGTAGAGGCCATTCGGCCCTTCGAGCCTGCACCATTCGCCATTCAATGTGATCATGGCTGATCATGGTTTTGCCTATTTCCTTCGCTCCATAGATGCTGCTGCCCCCCCCGCTGAGTTTCTCCAGCACTTTTGTCTATCCCCAATCAGTAACCCGTTCCTGCCTTCTCCCCATATCCTAGTGGAGTCAAGGGATATGGGGAGAAGGCAGGCACGGGTTATTGATTGGGGACGATCAGCCATGATCACAATGAATGGCGGTTCTGGCTCGAAGGGCCGAATGGCCTCCTCCTGCACCTATTTTCTATGTTTCTATGTTTCTATCCCCTGACTCCCCTATCTAGCTCCCTCTTGAAAGCATCCCGAGAACCTGCCTCCTGAGGCAGAGGATTCCACAGACTCACCACCCTCTGTGACAAAAAAAAGTTTCCTCGTCTCCGTTCTAAATGGTTTACCCCTTATTCTTAAACTGTGTGTGGCCCCTGGTTCTGGACTCCCCCAACATCGGGAACATGTTTGAGAGGTAGGTGTGTGTTGCAAGCTGCCCGGGACTGGCGTCTGAAGGCAGTAATTGTTCAGTCATTAACTTTGCGCTGAATAGACCACCTCCAACCAAAAGAATCGTGTCCCTGCGTGCGGCGGCCTTCTACGGAGGCGCAGCGGTAGAGTTGCCGCCTCACGGGTGCTGTCTGTGCGGAGTTTGCACGTTCTCTCCCCGTGACCTGCGTGGGTTTTCTCCGGGTGCTCCGGTTTCCTCCCACACTCCAAAGACGTGCAGGTTTGTAGGTTGACAAAAAAGCTGGAGATACTCAGCGGGTGCAGCAGCATCTATGGAGCGAAGGAAATAGGCAACGTTTCGGGCCGAAACCCTTCCGGGTTTCGTCCCGAAACGTTGCCTATTTCCTTCAGGATTTCGGGTCTGAAGAAGGGTTTCATCCCGAAACGTCGCCTATTTCCTTCGCTCCACATAGATGCCGCTGCACCCGCTGAGTTTCTCCAGCACTTTTGTCTACCTTCGATTTTCCAGCATCTGCAGTTCCTTCTTAAACAGGTTTGTAGGTTCATCGGCTTGGGATAAAATGTAAATTGTCCCCAGTGTGTGTAGGATAGTGTTAGTGTGCGGGGATCGCTGGTCGGCGCGGACTCGGTGGGCCGAAGGGCCTGTTTCCGCGCTGTATCTCGAATCTAAAAGGAAAATGAACGACTCAGCCCCAGGTGAACATGCGACCCTCACCCAGGGGCTGGTGTTAATCAACCTGGTGTTAATTTTTTCTCACATGTTTCATTTCATCTTTGATGTGAGCTCTGGTTTTCCATCAGTGCCTTGTTCCAATTTAATTTGTTCGCTGGTGCTGCTGTTAATTTCCTACCTGATAATGAGGATGTATGTACAGCTCTAGGTCGGGGTCAGCGGCAAGGCTGACCCCGATGGTCTGTGTGGGTCCCGTTCCAGTTTGACACGTGTGGGGAAGGTGGTTTAAACCAAAGTGCTGGAGTAACCCAGCGGGACAGGCAGTATCCGCGGAGAGAAGGAATGGGTGACGTTTCGGGTCGAGACCCGATTGAAGGAGTGTTGTGGGGCAGGGGCAATAGCTAGAGGAGTCAAGCAATGACCGATGCCTCTGCTTCCTCAGAAGGCTTAGGAAGTTCCTCATGTCCCCGAGAACTCTCCCCAACTTCTACAGATGCGCCGCGGAAAGCATTTTATCGGGACACAACACAGCACGAGATTCACCACTCTCTGTGTGTCAAAAAAAATGTTTTCCTCATCTCGGTCCTAAAAGATTTCCCCCTTATCCTTAAACTGTGTGGCCCCCTTGTTCTGGACTTCCCCAACATCGGGAACAATCTTCCTGCATCTAGCCTGTCCAACCCCTTAAGAATTTTATAAGTATAAGTTCCATCCAAGACCCGCAAGAGAATTGTGGACGCAGCCCAGACCATCACACACACACACACAAACCAACCTCCCTCCCTTCCATCGCCTCCATCTACACCCCACGCTGCCTCGGCAAGGCCAGCAGCATCGTCAAGGACCAGTCTCACCCCCCGGCCACTCCCTCTTCTCCCCTCTCCCATCGGGCAAGAGGTACAGAAGTGTGAAAACAAACGCACACACACACCTACAGATTCAGGGACAGTTTCTTCCCGGCTGTTATCAGGCAACTGAACCGTCCTCTCACCAACTAGAGAGCGGTCCTGACCTCCCATCTACCTCATTGGCGATTTTATCCCTTCTTGTTCCACTGTTCATAGAAACATAGACAATAGGTGCAGGAGTAGAGGCCATTCGGCCCTTCGAGCCTGCACCATTCGCCATTCAATATGATCATGGCTGATCATCCAACTCAGTATCCTGTACCTGCCTTCTCTCCATACCCCCTGATCCCTTTAGCCACAAGCAAAGATCCTATAGCTATCTGCTATAGGATCTTTGGCCACAAGGGCCACATCTAACTCCCTCTTAAATATAGCCAATGAACTGTGTGGCCTCAACTACCTTCTGTGGCAGAGAATTCCACAGATTCACCACTCTCTGCGTGTGAAAAAAAATGTTTTCCTCATCTCGGTCCTAAAAGATTTCCCCCTTATCCTTAAACTGTGTGTGGCCCCTTGTTCTGGACTTCCCCAACATCGGGAACAATCTTCCTGCATCTAGCCTGTCCAACCCCTTAAGAATTTTATAAGTTTCTATAAGATCGCCCCTCAATCTTCTAAATTCTAGCGAGTACAAGCCGAGTCTTTCTTCATATGAAAGTCCTGCCATCCCAGGAATCAGTCTGGTGAACCTTCTCTGTACTCCCTCTATGGCAGGAATGTCTTTCCTCAGATCTGTGTTAACTGCCGTTGATTTGTTGCCTGATACCGATTTTTAAATCGCTCCTGTGTTCCGCTGTTAATTTGCTATTTAATTTATATGTTAATATATTGTCTGGTTCAGGTGTTAATTTGTTGCAGCTCCTGGTCTTAAATTCTCGCCTGCTTCTGATGTTAATTTGTATCCTGGTTCTGCCCTTGATTTGCTACCTCAAACACTTCCGTTTCAGGTCTTTACACTTCAGAGATACAGCGCGGAAACGGGCCCTCTGGCCCGCCGAGTCCGCGCCGACCAGCGATCCCCGCACGCTAGCGCTCTCCGTTCAGGTTTCCTAAGTGGGACAGGGGCATTATGCCCCTGTCCCACTTAGGAAAGCTGAACGGAGACCTCTGGAGACTTTTGCGCCCCACCCAAGGTTTCCGAGCGGTTGCCGGAGGTTGCAGGTGGTTGCCGGAGGTTGCAGGTAGTGGAAGCAGGCGGGGAGACTGACAAACACCTCTGGGAACCTCACGGAAACCTTGGGCGGGGCGCAAAGTCTCCAGAGTTTTCCGTTCAGGTTTCCTAAGTGGGACACTTGGGACAATTTTATAAGTTTACAAAAGCCGATGAACCTACAAACCTGCACGTCTTTGGAGTGTGGGGGGAAACCGGAGCGCCCGGAGGAAACCCACGCAGGTCACGGGGAGAACGTGCGAACTCCGTAAAGACAGCGCCCGTAGTCGGGATGGAACCCGGGTCTCTGGCGCTGCGAGGCATCAACTCTACCGCTGCGCCACCGTGTCGCCGCTATGTACTTAACCAACAAACCAGTAGAAACAAGGAACTGCAGGTGCTGGTTTACAGTAAAAGGACACAGAGTGCTGGAGTAACTCAGTGGGTCAGGCAGCAACTCTTGGAGAACATGGATGGGTGACGTTTCAGATCTGAAGCAGGGTCTCGACCCAAAACGTCACCTATCTATCCATGTTCTCCACAGATGCTGCCTGACCCGCTGAGTTACTCCAGCACTCTGTGAAACGTCACCTATCCATGTTCTCCACAGATGCTGCCTGACCCGCTGAGTTACTCCAGCACTCTGTGAAACGTCACCTATCCATGTTCTCCACAGATGCTGCCTGACCCGCTGAGTTACTCCAGCACTCTGTGAAACGTCACCCATCCATGTTCTCCACAGATGCTGCCTGACCCACTCAGTTATGGTGCAGCAGCATCTATGGAGCTAAGGAAATAGGCAACGTTTCGGGCCGAAATCCTTCTGGAAATAGGCAACGTTTCGGGCCGAAACCCTTAAGGGTTTCGGCCCGAAACGTTGCCTATTTCCTTAGCTCCACAGATGCTGCCTGACCCGCTGAGTTACACCAGCACTCTGTGAAACGTTACCTATCCATGTTCTCTACAGATGCTGCCTGACCCGCTGAGTTACTC
>NC_073416.1:1076745-1089245 GCF_028641065.1 Leucoraja erinaceus
TGGATACTACACACTACAACAGCTTGTGTTCTGACCAGCAACATCACTAACGTAACCCCATGCCTTCTCTCTGTTATTTTCCTGCTGCTTGCCTCACTGTTGACCCTGGTCCTTGGCATGCCAGCGTGGATCCCACCTTTCCCCCCCTTCCTGTGTGATCAATCCACCTTCAATGGCCTCTGCTGCTGTTCGCTGTGCTAACGGCCCTTGCCCACTCACCCTGCACGCCTGCTATCAGTGGCGCTGACCCCTCTCCCATGATGCATGGGTGCTTTTCCTGCGATCTGGCTCTGATGCAAAGCTGCTGCACCTGATAGTTTGGTAGGAGCCTGAAGAAGGGTCTCGTCCCGAAACGTCACCCATTCCTTCTCTCCAGAGATGCTGCCTGTCCCACTGAGTTACTCCGGCATTCTGTGTCTTTTATAGGTTCATGGTGAAGGGGAAAAGATTTAATAGGAATCTTGAGGGGTAACTTTTCCACACAGGTGGGGGTGTGGAACGAGCTGCCGGAGGAGGTAGTTAAGGCTGTGGGACTATCCCAACGTTTAAGAAACAGTTAGACAGGTACATGGATAGGACAGGTTTGGAGGGATATGGACCAAACGCAGGCAGGTGGGACTAGTGTAGATGGGACAGGTTGGGCAAGTTGGGCCGAAGGGCCTCGTTCCACGCTGTATCACTCTATGAAAGACACACAAAGCTGGAGTAACTCAGCGGGACCGGGAGCATCTCTGGAGAGAAGGAATGGGTGGAGGCCCTTGTTCTGGTGCGTGTCCCCCTGCTGAGTCACTCCAGCATTTTGTGTCTATCCTCGGTTTAAACCAGCATCTGCAGTTCCTTCACACGCAAGTCAAACGTACAGAGGACATTGCAAACCCTCACTCTTCGACCAAACGAGAGCCGTTCTCTGTGAGTGGGAGAATCCCGTCAACATGTGCGTGCAGCAGCAGAGGAACTGTTTACACATCTGCCCGGGGTCAATCATCGCTTGTACATTTACTGGTAGCAGGGAGAGGGGCCCCGCACACTCTCTCTCTCTCTGATTATACAAGCTGTGCTTTCAAACCCAGGTCCAAGGACTCAGCCAAAGGACAGTGGTTTACACAACACAGGCCATAGAACGGTACAGCACAGAAACAGGCCCTTCAGCCCACAATATCCGTGCCGGACATGATGCCAAGTTAAACTGATCTCCTCTGCCCTCACGTGATCCATATCCCTCCATTCCCTGTATATCCTATCCCAAAGCCTCTTAAACACCACTATGGTACCTGCCTCCACCACCACCCCTAGCAGCACGTTCCAGGCACCCACCACCCTCTGTGTAAAAAAAACCTGCCCCAAACTTTCCCCCTCTCACCTTACGGCTGCGCCCTCTAGTGTTGGACATCTCCACCCTAGGGGGAAAGGTTGTGACTGTCTACCCTATCTATGCCTCTCGTAATGTTATACACTTCTATCAGGTCCCCCCCTCAACCTCTGACGCTCCAGAGAATTCGGGCGGCACGGTGACGCAGCACCACTAGACCCGGGTTCGATCCCGACCACGGGCGCTGTCTGTACGGAGTTTGCACGTTCTCCCCGTGACCTGCGTGGGTTTGCCCTGAGATCTTCGGTTTCCTCCCACGCTCCAAAGACGTGCAGGTTTGTCGGTTAATTGGGTTGGTGTCAATGTAAATTGACCCTGGTGTGTGTGTAGGATAGTGTTAGTGCGCGGGGATCGCTGGCTGGCACGGACTCGGTGGGGCCGAAGGGCCTGTTTCCGTGCTGTATCTCTAAACTAAACTAGTGTATGAACGGGCGATCGCAGGTTGGGCTAGTACGGACTCGGTGGGGCCGAAGGGCCTGTTTCTGTGCTGTATCTCTAAACTAAACTAGTGTGTGAACGGGCGATCGCTGGTTGGGCTAGTACGGACTCGGTGGGGCCGAAGGGCCTGTTTCCGCACTGTATCTCTAAACTAAACTAGTGTGTGAATGGGCGATCGCTGGTCGGCACGGACTCGGTGGGGCCGAAGGGCCTGTTTCCGCACTGTATCTCTAAACTAAACTAAACTAAACTAAGAACAATGCATGTCTGTCCAACTTCTCCCTGCAGCTGAAACCCTCCAATCCAGGCAAAGATTGATGAGGTCGGGGGAGGGGAGAGCAGGGGGGGGGGTTGGGGGGGCAGGGTTTGGGTGAGGGAGGGGTGGGGGGGGGGGTCGAGTCCACCATATTCACCTCGTAGATATGACCTCTTAATTAACCTGAAGCAAGAAGGCGCGCCGATCAGCCACCCAGCATCCCGTTCTCTGAGCGGCCATTTTGTGCCTCGGAGAACGTCCTCCTCCCGGTGTCTGATCAGCGTCAGGCACCGTTTGACTCAATCAATCAACACTTGATTACTAAACCACATCTCCGCCGAGGTCATTTGTGGCCAGCAGCAGGCCCGCTAGTCAAACTCCATCTGGTGACCATCTGTATCCAACGTCATCTCTCTCCCCCCCCATCCATCCCCCCCTCCCCCCCCCCCCCCCCCCCCCCCCCCCCCCAACTTTCATCTCTGCAGAGAGGAGTTGTTTTAGGATGGAGTCCCTCTACTACCTCCAAAGCCCCGTGTGTTCTGGGAAAACACAACAAACACTGTTGACAATCGGGCCTTCATCTGTCTTGCCTGGCATGGCATGGCTTTGTGCAACGCTAGGCCCCACTTCCCATGGAGTTGCTCAGAAAGACTGCTGTGGTCCTTTGACCTCCGTGAAGGGAGGTTATATCTGAGAGGAGATTGCAGTGCATCCTGTAGGCCCCATTTGTGCTGCAGTCGGCAACGGAAATACACTGTGTCTCGCTGCATGTTTCACAATGTGATCGACAAGGTTAACCCTCTGTGTGGCTTCCCATCCGCACAGAGTCACAGAGTGATACAGCGTGGAAACAGGCCCTTCGGCCCAACTTGCCCACACTGGCCAACATGTCCCATCTGCACTAGTCCCACCTGCCCGCGTTTGGCCCAGATCCCTGCAAAACCTGTCCTATCCATGTACCTAGGGTCTCGACCCGAAACGTCACCCATTCCTTCTGTCCAGAGATGCTGCCTGTCCCGCTGAGTTACTCCAGCATTTTGTGTCTATCTTCTATCCATGTACCTGTCTAGCTGTTTTTTAAACGATGGGATAGTCCCAGCCTCAATTACCTCCTCTGGCAGCTTGTTCCATACACCCACCACCCTTTGTGTGAAAATGTTACCCCTCAGATTCCTATTAAATCTTTTCCCCTTCACCTTACTCCAGCACTCTGTGAAACGTCACCTATCCATGTTCTCCACAGATGCTGCCTGACCCTCTGAGTTACTCCAGCACTCTGTGAAAAGTCACCTATCCATGTTCTCCAGAGATGCTGCCTGACCCGCTGAGTTACTCCAGCACTCTGTGAAACCTCACCTATCCATGTTCTCCACAGATGCTGCCTGACCCGCTGAGTTACTCCAGCACTCTGTGAAACGTCACCTATCCATGTTCTCCCTAGATGCTGCCTGACCCGCTGAGTTACTCCAGCACTCTGTGAAACGTCACCTATCCATGTTCGCCACAGATGCTGCCTGACCCGCTGAGTTACTCCAGCACTCTGTGTCTAACTTAGGAGTAGTTTAGGTCAGTTTAGTTTTGAATTACAGTGCGGAAACAGGCCCTTCGGCCCACTGAATCCGCTGTTATCCCCGCGCAGTAACACTATCCCACACACACTAGGGACAATTTACATTTACACCAAGCCAATTAACCTGCAAACCTGTATGTTTTGGGAGTGTGGGAGGAAACCGAAGATCCCGGAGAAAACCCACGCGGGTCACGGGGAGAACGTGCAAACTCCGTACAGACAGCGCCCGTGGTCGGGATGGAACCCGGGTCTCCGGCGCTGTGAGGCAGCAGCTCTACCCGCTGCGCCACCGTTGCCAGCCCCTGTTGCAACAGACCAGGGAGGTGGTCAGTGACTGAGACTGTGAGTCAGTGACCAATTGCTGAGTCAGTGGCTACGCCCAATGACGTCAGTGGTCCCAGCTTCCCCTCCCCCCCTCCAGATGTTTAACCGGTTTTTGGCACAGCTGGAAGAGACCAGGGCATCATCTGCTCTCACCCTCGCCCCCAGCTTCACGTCAGCATAGCCCCTCGCTCAGCCATGGCACGTAAACTCATGAAGCCTCCTAGATTTTTAAGAAGGAACTGTGCAGATGCTGGAAAAATCGAAGGTAGACAAAAATGCTGGAGGAACTCAGCGGGTGCAGCAGCATCTATGGAGCGAAGGAAATAGGCAACGTTTCGGGCCGAAACCCGGAAGGGTTTCGGCCCGAAACGTTGCCTATTTCCTTCAGGATTTCGGGTCTGAAGAAGGGTTTCGACCCGAAAAGTTGCCTATTTCCTTCAGAGTTTTGGGACGAAACGTTGCCTATTTCCTTCGCTCCATAGATGCTGCTGCACCCGCTGAGTTTCCCCAGCACTTTTGTCTACATAGAAACATAGACAATAGGTGCAGGAGTAGAGGCCATTCGGCCCTTCGAGCCTGCACCATTCGCCATTCAATATGATCATGGCTGATCATCCAACTCAGTATCCCGTATCTGCCTTCTCTCCATACCCCCTGATCCCTTTAGCCACAAGGGCCACATCTAACTCCCTCTTAAATATAGCCAATGAACTGTGTGGCCTCAACTACCTTCTGTGGCAGAGAATTCCACAGAATCACCACTCTCTCTCTGTGAAAAATGTTTTCCTCATCTCGGTCCTAAAAGATTTCCCCCTTATCCTAAAACTGTGTGTGGCCCTTGTTCTGGACTTCCCCAACATCGGGAACAATCTTCCTGCATCTAGCCTGTTCAACCCCCTTAAGAATTTTGTAAGTTTCTATAAGATCCCCCCTCAATCTTCTAAATTCTAGCGAGTATTTGGGCGGCAGAGGTAGAGTTACAGCGCCAGACCACGGCTGCTGTCTGTCTGTGTGGAGTTTGCACGTTCTCCCCGCCCGTGACCCGCGCGGGTTTTCTCCGGGTGCTCCGGTTTCCTCCCACACTCCAAAGCCAGTTCTCTTTCATTTTTCAGCCTCAGTAGTTTATTGTCACGTGTCCCTGTATAGGACAATGAAATCCTTGCTTTGCTTCAACACATAGAACATAGTAGGCATTGACTACAAAACAGATCAGTGTGTCCATATACCATGATATAAATATATACACACATGAATAAATAAACTGATAAAAGTGCAAATAACAGATAATGGGCCATTAATGTTCGGAGTTTTGTCCGAGCCAGGTTTAATCGCCTGATGGCTGTGGGGAAGTAGCTATTCCTGAACCTGGACGTTGCAGTCTTCAGGCTCCTGTACCTTCTACGTGAAGGTAGCAGGGAGATGAGTGTGTGGCCAGGATGGTGTGTGGGTCTTTGATGATGCTGCCAGCCTTTTTGAGGCAGCGACTGCGATAAATCCCCTCGATGGTAGGGAGGTCAGAGCCGATGATGGACTGGGCAGTGTTTACTACTTTTCGTAGTCTTTTTCTAACCAGTCAGCGGAAAGACAATACATGATTACAATCGAGCCATTCACAGTGTACAGATACATGATAAGGGAATAGCGTTTAATGCGTACAGGTTTATAAGTTAATTGGTTTCTGTAAGTAGTAAATTGTCCCTCGTGTGTGTAGGATAGTGCTAGTGTGCAGGGCGATCGCTAGTCGGCACGGACTCGGTGGGCTGAAGGGCCTGTTTCCGCACTGTACAAGATACAAGATACATTTAATTGTCATTTGGACCCCTTGAGGTCCAAACGAAATGCCGTTTCTGCAGCCATACATTACAAACAAATAGACCCAAGACACAACATAATTTACATAAACATCCATCACATCGCTGTGATGGAAGGCCAAAAAAACTTATCTCTCCACTGCACTCTCCCCCCCCCCCCGATGTCAGAGTCAAAGTCAAAGCCCCCGGCTGGCGATGGCGATTGTCCCACGGCCATTAAAGCCACGCCGGGTGGTGCGAGGTCGCACACCGGGTCTTGGTGTTAGAGCCCCCGGCGTGCGCTCGCAGAGTCCCGCGGCCATTCCAAGCCGCGCGGGGCGGTGATGTCAGGCCCCGCTCTAGGAGCTCTTCAACCCCGCAACTCGGGCGGGGGAAGTCGCCGTTGCGAGAGCCCTGAAAAAGCGGTCTCCCTCCAGGGACCCGCGGGCTCCCGGTGCCGCCGTCCACAGTCCTGCCGTTGGAGCCTCCGACTCTCCGGTCGGGCCGCAGCAGCAGCAGCGCTCCTCCACCGCTCCACCTGCCCTGGACTCGGCCAGCCCCGCGACGGTGACGGTGAGTCGTAGCACCAGAGTCCCCGGTCTCTTCCTGTTGGAGGCCGCTCCTCGTTGCGGCCCCAACGACAACGGAGACCCGACGAGAAAAGGTCGGGTCTCTCGTGCAGGGAGAGATTTAAGTGTAAAGTGTAAAGTGGTGAGTGGAGTTAAGTGTAAAGTCTAAAGTCCCAATGGCGGGATTGTGGACTCCCAGCGATGGGCATTTGTGCATTTCTCATGGACCCTGCCGACGGGATAGATTGTTGATTAGTACGGGTGTCAGGGGTTATGGGGAGAAGGCAGGAGAATGGGGCTGGGAGGGAGAGATAGATCAGCCATGGTTGAATGGTGGAGTAGGCTCGATGGGCCGAATGGCCTAATCCTAAGTCCTATCACTTAGGACCGCTGTTGCCCGTGAGGAAGTCGCCTTGACCCACTGTGGTCTTCAGTTTTAATTTTAGAGATACAGCGCGGAAACAGGCCCTTCGGCCCACCGTGTCCGTGCTAGCCTGCGATCCCCGTTTGCTCGGGGGGGGGGGGGGGGGGGGCCAATCGTGGGCAGGTGGGGGGGTCCAGCATGGACGTTGGTCGACACGGGCGAGTTGGCAGAACCCGGCCTTGCCTCAATTAGTCACTTGGAGTAAGCTGTAATTTACACCAAGCCATTCAAAAAGAACATGAGATCACACGGGCGCCTTGCCTGAATGACTCATTGAGGAAACTTGTACACAGGATCCAGGCTGCAGCTGACGAGAACAGGAAGCATTTTGCACGCTACGGGGCTTATTTATAGAGCCTCGTGATTCATTCAGCATCGGTAACCTTCCTCCCTTCCCAGGAAGGTGGTTGGAGGCAAACGCACGCCAAGAGGCACAGCTTTTTCATTTTGCTGCAGAGATACAGCGCGGAAACAGGCCCTTCAGCCCATCAATTTACCCCCTCCCCCCTCCCCGCGCACCACCACCACCACCATCCTACACACACCAGACGGGGACAGTTTCAAGGCAGACACAAAAATGCTGGCGTAACTCAGCTGGGACAGGCGGCATCTCTGGAGAGAAGGGATGGGCGAATTTTCAGGGTCGAAGCCCTTCTTCGGACTGCGAGCAGATTTACAGTCTAGTTTATTGTCACGTGTGCCGAGGTACAGTGAAAAGCTTGTGTTGCGTGCTAACCAGTCAGCGGAAAGACAACACATGATTACAATCGAGCCGTCCACAGTGTACAGATACATGATGAAGGGAATAACATGCCAGGTAAGGCAGCGATGTCTGATCAAGGATAGTCTGAGGGTCACCAATTTGAGGTCTGAAGAAGGTCTGAATGTGAGGCCACCCATTCCTTCCCTCCAGAGATGCTGCCGGTCCCGCTGAGTTACTCCAGCATTTTGTGTCTACTTTCAGTTTCAACCAGCATAGAAACATAGAAAATAGGTGCAGGAGGAGGCCATTCGGCCCTTCGAGCCAGCACCGCCATTCATTGCGATCATGGCTGATCGTCCCCAATCAATAACCCGTGCCTGCCTTCTCCCCACATCCCTTGACTCCACTAGCCCCCAGAGCTCTATCTAATGCCCCTGTCCCACTTAGGAATCCTGAACGGAAACCTCTGGAGATTTTTCGCCCCAACCAAGGTTTCCGTGCGGTTCCCGGAGGTTGCAGGTGGTTGCAGGTAGTGGAAGCAGGTGGGGAGACTGACAAAAACCTCCGGGAACCGCATGGAAACCTTGGGTGGGGCGCAAAGTCTCCTGAGGTTTCCGTTCAGGTTTCCTAAGTGGGACAGCGGTTTAACTCTCTCTTAAATCCATCCAGTGATTTGGCCTCCACTGCCCTCTGTGGCAGGGAATTCCACAAATTCACACAACTCTCTGGGTGAAAACGTTTTTTATCACCTCAGTCTTAAATGGCCTCCCCTTTATTCTAAGACTGTGAGTGGCCCCTGGTTCTGGGCTCGCCCAACATTGGGAACATTTTTCCTGCATCTAGCTTGTCCAATCCTTTTCTCATTTTATATGTCTGCAGTTGCAGCCCCTTCCTCCAAGTCGGGACAATTGACATTTAGACCAAGCCAATTAACCTTCACGCTTACAAAGTACATTGCTTGCTGTTCCATGGGCATTAACGTTCCCATCAGACTCGCAGAGAAGAGGTGTACACTGGCGTTGTGAGATCCATTCAGTTTAGAAACATAGAAACATAGAAATTAGGTGCAGGAGTAGGCCATTCGGCCCTTCGAGCCTGCACCATTCGCCATTCAATATGATCATGGCTGATCATCCAACTCAGTATCCCGTACCTGCCTTCTCTCCATACCCCCTGATCCCTTTAGCCACAAGGGCCACATCCAACTCCCTCTTAAATATAGCCAATGAACTGTGGCCTCAACTACCCTCTGTGGCAGAGAGTTCCAGAGATTCACCACTCTCTGTGTGAAAAAAGTTCTTCTCATCTCAGTTTTAAAGGATTTCCCCCTTATCCTTAAGCTGTGACCCCTTGTCCTGGACTTCCCCAACATCGGGAACAATCTTCCTGCATCTAGCCTGTCCAACCCCCTTAAGAATTTTGTAAGTTTCTATAAGATCCCCTCTCAATCTTCTAAATTCTAGAGAGTATAAACCAGGTCTATCCAGTCTTTCTTCATAAGACAGTCCTGACATCCCAGGAATCAGTCTGGTGAACCTTCTCTGCACTCCCTCTATGGCAATAATGTCCTTCCTCAGATTAGGAGACCAAAACTGTATGCAATACTCCAGGTGTGGTCTCACCAAGACCCTGTACAACTGCAGTAGAACCTCCCTGCTCCTATACTCAAATCCTCTATGGTAAGAATGTCTTTCCTCAGATTAGGAGACCAAAACTGTACGCAATACTCCAGATGTGGTCTCACCAAGACCATGTACAACTGCAGTAGAACCTCCCTGCTCCTATACTCAAATCCTCTATGGCAAGAATGTCTTTCCTCAGATTAGGAGACCAAAACTGTACGCAATACTCCAGGTGTGGAGTATTGTTTAGTTTGGTCTCGAGATACAGCGTGGAAACAGGCCCTTCGGCCCACCGAGTCCGCAGCGACTCCAACGCTGTCCTACACGCATGAGGGACAATTTACAATTATACCAAGGCCGCACGTCTTTGCCGTGTGGAGCGCCCGGAGAAGGGTCACGGGTCACGGGCAGACAGCGCCCGTCGTTACGATGGAACCCGGGTCTCTGGCGCTGTTAGGCAGCAACTCCACCGTGCCACCCTGCTACTACCTAATTTGAGGAAGGACATTCTTGCTATTGAGGGAGCCCAGCGTAGGTTTACAAGGTTAATTCCCGGGATGGCGGGACTGTCATATGCTGAGAGAATGGAGCGGCTGTGGGCTTGTACACTCTGGAGTTTAGAAGGATGAGAGGATATCTCATTGAAACATATAAGATTGTTAAGGGTTTGGACACGCTAGCGGCAGGAAACATGTTCCCGATGTCGGGGGAGTCCAGAACCAGGGGCCACACACACAGTTTAAGAATAAGGGGTCGGCCATTTAGAACGGAGACGAGGAAACACTTTTTCTCACAGAGAGTGGTGAGTCTGTGGAATTCTCTGCCTCAGAGGGCAGTGGAGGCCGGTTCTCTGGATGCTTTCAAGAGAGAGCTAGTTAGGGCTCTTAAAAATAGCGGAGTCAGGGGATATGGGGAGAAGGCAGGAACGGGGTACTGATTGGGGGATGATCAGCCATGAACAGCATCCCCCTTCCCATGAGAACTGCCCCCTCCATCGACTCCTTTAAGTCAAGACTAAAGACGTATCTATACTCCCAAGCCTTTCCTGACGTCCACTGAGCGAGGGCTACATGTATATATGTATGTAGTTTGTTTGTTTATACTATTCTTATAACAAATGTAAATTAGGACTGTCTTATGAAGAAAGACTGGATAGACTTGGTTTATACTCTCTAGAATTTAGGAGATTGAGAGGGGATCTTATAGAAACTTACAAAATTCTTAAGGGGTTGGACAGGCTAGATGCAGGAAGATTGTTCCCGATGTTGGGGAAGTCCAGGATAAGGGGTCACAGCTTAAGGATAAGGGGGAAATCCTTTAAAAACCGAGATGAGAAGAACTTTTTTCACACAGAGAGTGGTGAATCTCTGGAACTCTCTGCCACAGAGGGTAGTTGAGGCCAGTTCATTGGCTATATTTAAGAGGGAGTTAGATGTGGCCCTTGTGGCCAAGGGGATCAGAGGGTATGGAGAGAAGGCAGGTACGGGATACTGAGTTGGATGATCAGCCATGATCATATTGAATGGCGGTGCAGGCTCGAAGGGCCGAATGGCCTCTACTCCTGCACCTAATTTCTATGTTTCTATGGTTTCTAAAGCACTTTGGCCAACGGGAGATGTTTTTTTAAATGTGCTATATAAATGTGCTGGCTCAAAGGGCCGAATGGCCTACTCCTGCACCTATTGTCTATTGTGTGTTGTCTATTGTCTACTCCAGCCAACGTTACTCCAGCACTTTGTGTTTTGTTCAGGATTCCAGCAGCTGCAGTTCCTCGTGTTTCCCTTTCATCTTTAAACACCTTGCCCTGCTAAAATAAGAGCTGCCCTACTTGGCATTTAATACATTCCTGGCCGATCTAATTGTAGTCTCCTCTCTGCAATCCCGCCGATTCCAGTGACCTCCTGGCTGTTTACAGGACGAGATTTTATCCACCTCTGCTTGAAAGATCTGTAATAACTCTTACACCCACTGCCCTTTGAAGAGGAGAGTTTCAAAGACTCATTAAGCTCCTGAGAGAAAAGAATTTACCTTATTCCTGCCTGCAAGGGGCGACCCTTTATTTTTAAACAGTGACCCCTTTGTTCCAAATTCTTTCACGAGAGGAAACAAGCTCTCCACATCCACCCGCCACGATCCTTCAGGATCTTACATCTTTCAATTGAGTCCCCTCTCGCACCTGGATACAAGCCAGGCAGATATTAGCGGAGCAAAGCTTTTCGGAAGTGGGCTTGGCGGTCACGGTGGCGCAGCGGTAGAGTCGCTGCCTCACGGCGCCAGAGAGCCGGGTTCCATCCGGACAGCGGGCGCTGTCTGTGCGGAGTTTGCACGTTCTCTCCCCGTGACAGTGTGGGTTTTCTCCGGGCGCTCCGGTTTCCTCCCACACTCCAAAGACGTCCTGGGTTTGTAGGATAATCGGCTTTGATAAAATTGTAAATTGCCCCTGGTGTGTGTAGGATAGTGCTAGTCGGCGCAGACTCGGTGGGCCGAAGGGCCTGTTTCCGCGCTGTATCTCTGAACTAAACTCAACTCAACTCAACTGAACTGAACTAATGACTATGGGGAGAAGGCAGGAGAATGGGGAAGGTTGCGAGGGAGAGGTAGATCAGCCATGATTGAATGGTGGAGTAGACTCGATGGGCCGAATGGCCTAATTCTGCCCCTATTTTCTATCAACCTTATTACCTGTAGTTACTGCATATCACAAGCTGGAAAGGGTGCAGAGAAGATTTACGAGGGTGTTGCCAGGACTAGAGGGTGTGAGCTACAGGGAGAGGTTGAGCAGGCTGGGTCTCTATTCCTTGGAGCGCAGGAGGATGAGGGGTGATCATGTAGAGGTGTACTATGGGCCGAAGGGCCTGTTTCTGATCTGTATCTCTAAACTAAACTAAAGATGATTTGGTGAAGATCTTTGTGGGGCATCAGTAGCAGCCTCGGGGTGGTAGGCCCGACTCTGGACACTGTTTTTAGAAACATAGAAAATAGGTGCAGGAGTAGAGGCCATTCAGCCCTTCGAGCCAGCACCGCCATTCAATATGATCGCGGCTGATCATCCCCAATCAGTACCCCGTTCCTGCCTTCTCCCCATATCCTTTGATTCCGTCAGCTCCAGGAGCTAAATCTAACTCTCTCTTGAAAACATCCAGTGAATCGGCAGAGAATTCCACAGATTCACAACTCTCTGGGTGAAATGTTTTTCCTCATCTCAGTCCTAAATGGCCGACCCCTTGATCGGAGCTCCGGCTTCAGATTGGGGAACACTCTCAGCGACTTGGAGTTCCCCAATCGGCCACTTCAACTCAATCAGCCATAAACCCGAACCAAAAGCCAACTCGAACCGCTGCACCAGCTGTCGTGCCCACTGTAAAACCTTTTGTTTTGCTTTCTCCGCAGTTACGGCAAAATCGTTTCCACTAAAGCCATCCTGGACAAGACCAC